>NW_017535341.1:559052-582531 GCF_001853355.1 Bactrocera latifrons
ATTTTCTCCAGAATTTTGGACATGCAAGGAAGTAAGGATATGGGTCTATAATTTTCTATTTGAGAAGTAGGTTTATTGGGCTTGGGGATGGGAAGGATGGRAGCTGTCTTCCACTCCTGTGGATAGATTCCCTCGTTGAGGATTTTGTTGTAAAGAGAAATTATTCGTATTTCAAGGGATCGAGGGAGATTTTTAAGGATGAGATAGGAAATTTTGTCCAATCCTGGAGTTTTACCAGTCATCGATGCAATTGTTACATCGAATTCACTTAATGTGATGGGTCGGCTGAAAGCCTCGTAGCCAGTGCTGCGTTTATGTATTTATATAATAAAACTCTTTTTGTGAATTATTACAAATAAATAAATAAATAAATAATGTGATGGGAGCATCTGCTGGGACGGCTCTGGGTGAGGGAAATGGGTTATTGTAGTTTTCAGAGGTTGTTTGGCTTTTTAGCAAACTTCTGAGCAATGTCTTGAGGGTTATAAATAGGACCTTGGGATGAATGTATAAATGGTATGCTGGATCGTTGTGAGGAGCCTGTAAGAATTTTAATTTCTGACCAAATTTTTTTTTTTTTTTGTGCTCGAAAATTGGTTGATAGTGGCGGTGAATGTTTCCAACCTGTATCAGGCTTCTATAGTTGTGATCATTTTATAACAAGCTTGATATAAATCTGGATCGTTCCAATTTTGTTAACTCTACTTAATTCTTTACTAATCTAGGATTTGTTTTTGCCGCTAATAAAACTAAGTTTCGTGAAAATTACGACGTAACACTAATATCTCTTAAGGCAGCGAGGCTTGTGGCCACAAGTTAAGTTTATTCGAAAGAAGTTTTTCAACACCACAATTATAAAATAACTGTGGAGTCATCTCATTGTGGTGGCTTAGCAAGTGAGAGTCTTATTAAATAGGTATTCTCTGAGATCTCCACAGCCGGCAGGCAACTCACAAAAGGCGTGGCTGTGTGGATGCCATAGTACTTGGAACAACTTCAGGTTGGAAAAAAATTATTCGCAAAAAAAAAAATGTTAACAATAAGTGATTAGTTTTATACTAATTTATATGGTCCAATTTTCCAGAATAGACATAGAATAGGTCAATGAGACCTCCTCGGCCGGTAAATGGCAGCCTCGCCAGAGTGAAACAGTACTCGAAGCAACTTCAGGTTGAGAAAAACGTGTTACAATAGATGATGGATTTAAGTCTGTTATATATGGTCCATTCTTCCAAAAGTTTTCTATGAGATCTATGGCAAGCTACCTTGGACCGAAGCAACGTTTATCGGTGGTTCAAATGTTCTCAGAAGGCCGAGAAGATGTGACAAAAATTGGCTTTTGCACCACGATAACGCCACTGCTCACACATCGTTGCTTGTGCGTGACTTTTTGGCCAAAAACAACACACTAATGATGCCGCAGCCACCGTATTCCCCAGATCTGGCTTCCTGTGACTTTTTCTTGTTCCTTAAACTGAAGAGGCCCATGACGGGACGATGTTACGCTTCTCTTGACGAGATAAAGACGGCATCGAAGGAGGAGCTGAAGAAGATAAAAAAAAAGACTTTTGAGGTGCTTCGAAGATTGGAAAAACCGTTGGCACAAGTGTATAATATCTCATGGGGATTACTTTGAAGGGGACAAAATAAATATTCATGAATAAATAAATAATAATTTTTGAAAAAAACACAAAATTCGCGATAATTTTTGAACACACCTCGTACACCAACATAAGCCATATATATGACACGTATAACTGCACTCAAAAGTGTTTTTCTGCTCCTTCTTCAATACACAGCAACAATAATTCAATCTGTAAAAAGTAAACAATCATAAATCAAAAGCAATCATTTCGTACTCAAGCACATGCTTACTCCTACTAACTCCCACTTCTTCAACACACAGCTCAACGCAAAACTGTAAAGGCTTTTCAAATCGATGGAGGAGCGAAACGAAAATATCCTACAATATAAAACCAGTTTTTTATGCGTAGATATCGTATGGCACGCATGCACAGATGATAAAAACCGGTAGCAGCAACAACAACAGCAAATAAGCTGTGTTGTTTATGTGTTCAACCGAGCTTCTTCTGTAGCCTTGTTGACCTACAAGGAACTACGACAAGGCTTGGCCGCTGCTTTGCTGTGTTTTTCAAGCAAACATTGCACTTGAGTAGCCGCTTGCAACAACAACACGGTAACAGCGACAATGTCACTCAATCCAATGTCAACATTTTTCTTACGACTCCCAAAAGCATTGTTGCTCACTTTGACGGCAATTCAGGGCAATTCGGGGCATTTCATGCTTGCGTGTTGTTTTATTTGTGTCTGGGCGTACATAAGCATGCATGTGGGTGCCGTAGAAGATAAAATACCCAAAAAAGGGGTCTTGGTCGTACCTTTAAGCAGTACGAGTCAGATCGGATCTTTGCCAAGGATTACCGGCGGCAACTGAGTGTAGCTAATGATATGTTTTTGTTATTATCACGTACATCTATTCATTTTTATGTGTGTATTATGTTTCTTTACCGGCATTTTTGTGTCTTCTCACTTGCCTCACGCGTTTGACTTTTTAGTCCCACGATTGCAAATGGATTTTTATGCTTATTTTTAAATGCTGCTGAGCCACTCCGACGCACTAATGTGCTGGTGCGTGTGCGATTGTGGGAGTCAATAAAATAATAATAAAATATTAATAGCATAATAAAGGCGGTAAGTGACAACAGTCGAGGCGGAAAATATGCGCGAAATGGATTCACAAAGGAATACGATGAGAATGTAGAAGGTAATGCAAAGGTATTGCGAAGAGAAAAGAGAGAGGGAGAGAAGTGGGAAATAACTTTTTCGCACATTTGTTTGCATATTTCTTGTGAACACTGAGTGCCACTTGTAGATATTGAGGGCAAGTCTGAAGACAGCAGCAGTTATCCGCGAGTTATTTGTGTTGAAGCTCACCGTAGATTCACATATGTCAGATAGCCCAGATGGTATTTTGAATATGGAGTGTATCTGTGTGAATTTATACCTTTCTGGTTCTCTATTGACCAATTTGCTCAACACTTTTCCACCAAGCGAGGAGAATGTCAAACTTCAGGTTGCTTTAAGGGGGTATTCTACTCTACAATTTTGAAAAATTTAATTTTTTTCATATATTTAAAGCTTTGACCCTTAAGAACATATCCTCCAAAGGATTTTTAAAAATTAAAATTATTTTAAGAGCTACAGCAAAAAATTTTTTCGTGTACCCTGAAATAGGGACTATAACAGCATCCTTACTGATTAAGAATTTCTTTTGATTTTTTTCCTGACCACCAGGAGAGTCAGGATCAATGTCACCAGGATGCGGCAGCCCCCTCTAACTATTATATTTTAATTTTTAATATTTTTTTTGTAACGTATTCTTAAGATATCAATAAAAACACCATAAAAAAAGGGATAGCAAAAATATTTTTGGTTTTTTTAATAAAATTCAAAAAACTGCCCAAAATTTGACTTCTAGAGTAGAATACCCCCTTAAAATTAATATATATTATGACGTCACTCAGTTATAGACTCGGCCGTCATTTAAGGTAGTGTTATGAAGATGAATACAATCGAAATCGGAGCAGTACACTCCAATGAAGTCCAAGACGTCAAAATTAGGTATATTGGTTATTTTTTAGAATGCGCAGAACTCTCCATAATCTTTAGAATCTCATATATCTATCATCTCATAACCGTCGGGTTTACGTAATCGAAACAGTCTCGAAACTCGGCGGCATTTCTCCAAATTTCTTCAGGTATGTTTTCTACCGCTGCGGCAACAAATTCTTGAGAATCCTTTCTATCTCTAATCCCAAGACACTCGAGTCTACGTAACAAGAACAGATCCGGATTTTTGTTTACGCTAGGACTGTCAACTAGGCAGCATTTCCATAAATTACTACATGAATGTTTTTCGCCGCTGTAACAACAACTTGAGAATGGAAATACTATTAGGGAATCACCTAGATGCATAGTTTAAACATGGACGAGATGGTGGTTGCTAAACCATGCTCAAACTTTTGCCGTGCCTTCAAAAGAATTACAATAGAGGTTATGAGGATTTGCTTCGAGGTTTCTGTTATGACCCGACATCCCTAGAAAGTAAGTAAGACTTCTTACAGAAAATGATGCCACATTTAATTAAAAGTAAAAACATATGTACTCTTTCATCCGTTATACCTACTCTCCTGATTTCTTCACTCGCCCAGCGTCAGATATTCGATTACTTTTTTGCTTTCACATAATGCAGGCAAAAATATTTAGACCGACAGAAGCGGCTTAGCCCCAAAAGCAAAGTTTTCTCATAAAACGCAATGAACCCATTAAAAAAATGGAAATAGCAATATATATAACAGCATGTAAAAAAGAAAAAAAGTACAAAATTTGAAAAATTGAAATGAAACTTTTGCTCACACACTTAATTTGAAAACTTTTCCATAAGCGCCATGTTGTCGCCGTCATGCTATGCTTTCGCTTGGCCTTTGAAGCCATCGACAGGATATTATTACGCATTTGTATTCGTATTTTATTTGTGTGTATGTTGTGAATGGTAATTCAACTATATTCATATATAAAATAAAGTGTGTTTGTAAGAATGTATGTATATAAACTTATATATGGATACAAAACCCGTGTTTCTTTGTAAATCGGTTAGTGGTTCAAATTGTACAATGTCAATTTGACACACTTGAAATTTGATGCTTAAAAAGTTGTTATATTACATTTATTTAAATAAAATAAAACAATTCTTGAAAATATATTTGGATCCTGAGAAAACGCTCTTCCGATTATGTTCTACTCACATGTACTGAACTCCCTCTAAAAATTCATGTCTGTATGTTTTTTAAAGATATTTTGCCTTTTTAAATTTGCACGAGGAAACCAAATGAACGTCAGGCTCTAGTTCTTTAAATACGAAGACATAAGACTTCGATAATTCTTATACATATATATATTGAAATAAAATATTCAATGTCTCGCCTGTGTTACCAAGCTTTTCTTTCTTTATTTCATTTCCTACGGGCTAACGGAAGAGTACCACAATCTGGTATCCCACTAGGCAACTGAAATGGTTTTATTCGCCAGGAGATATAAGATCCCAGACCTGCCTCTCTTACCTTTCGGAGGCTTTGATAAGGTGAAATACCTGCTAAATATTGAGGAAAGAGAAGGATGGCTTGCATGCATCCTAAGAGTTGCTCTCATCGGTATCTTCGATGTTTTATGGACTATACCAAAAATATCACTTAATGTTAATTTAGTCATAGACATTGCCTGCAGGTACATTGCTAAGAAATGTCCTCTAAAGGCTCATCGAAGCGGAAGGGGTCCGAACAAGGGCAGCTCCATTCTCTCCTCCTTCAACTGTATTCAGAAAAAACTTGCGTTGCAGTTTTTTCTTCCCTCACATGTATAAGTTAATGATAATTTTTGGTTGAATTTTGTCGAAGAAACGACTCTGTCTAATGAATTGATAAAACTGAAATATTTTAATTTGCATTTGAATCCAGCACTAGGATGGTATATGTCACTGATATCTTCTAACAGTAGCCAAAGTGCCTACTACTCTTGCTCTTCATAGCAACCATTCCCTAAGGCATCTCATTCATACCATTTTAACTTTTTACTGTCTAAAGTCTCACATGTGCTTGAATTGGAATTGTATACAACCTCCATCAGCGTCCCACCACCAAAATCAATCACGGTGACCAAATAAGAGCTGACCAATTGCAAAAACAAAAAAAACACACACACAAAATTGAGAAGTAATCAAACGAGATAACACACATCCGAACGTGAATACGTCTCTTGATCTCGGCAATTTTCAATTCTCCACTCAAGCACCGACGCACTCACGAACTTGACGTTTTGACTGTTCGCCTGGATGTCTGTCACCGACTTTTGCCGGTTTATGTACATGAATGGGAGAGAAACTACGAAGGCTATTTCGAATTCAGATGCAAATTGATTTTTGTGCTTTGCGCGCCTCAGTTCTGCCGACGCCTTCTGCACGTGACAATTCTATACTGGACTTTTAGAGTACCAATGGTTCCACAGATAGTTTGCCTTAGTTTCTTTTTACAATCTATTTATTGGTTTGTCCTATGGCTCGTCCATCCTTTTTATCAATGGTCCGTCTGTTTGCGTGCACTTGCAGATTTTCGTTAGTTTACTTGGGATTAGGGTACTTTGTGTGTTTATTTTTTGCATCCGAAATGACACTCAGAGTTGGTGATAAGTTTGAAAATTAATGATCGGGACAGTGGCGTCGAGTATAATGAGTGGAGCTTGTAATGCATTTCAAGCGGATGCCTGTTTTAGCAATCTTACCATGGTTTCATGTCACGCAATACCCTTGTGACCTGGGATCCAGTATATGTGCAATTGCTTTTCAACAGTCTCTATATCTACCGCCTACATGTTTCTAAGGATATTCTCTCACACAATGCGATTTTTATCCTTATGTACGTTAAAAGTTGCGCTGGTGGCTCGGGTGTCCCTGCGCCATATCCAAGCTCTTTTAATGTAAATTCAGACCTTTTCTCCCAGATAAAACATGCCTGCTTCAGTTTGAATATTGTGAAAATCTTTCAGTTGACAGCATTATCAACCGACGACATATATATCCTGGTAAGCCTTAAGATACGGTTCAAAAAATACAACACAAAGAAGTTCGAACAGAAAAGAGATCATTTCAGAATCTTTGGCAAAGGAGTATCCCAGCTCGAAAGCAATCCTTGAGATCTGAAGATAGTGAGGGGCTTCTTTTATTAACACAGATTAATACAAGCCAAGATTCAAAGAGTTTAAAACAAGAAGGCTTTGATTACATCATTCCAGAGAATGTTATCCACATTTCTTTGAAAGGACTATATAAATGTTTCAACGATCATTACCGTGTTGGAAGCAAAAAAATTCATCCGTCTTCAATAACTTCTATAGATTCATTCAGAAACTTGACGTTTCAATACCTCCGTTCACGGCTTTCAGCGCCGGCACTGT
Source organism: Bactrocera latifrons (assembly GCF_001853355.1). Classification (NCBI taxonomy): domain Eukaryota; kingdom Metazoa; phylum Arthropoda; class Insecta; order Diptera; family Tephritidae; genus Bactrocera; species Bactrocera latifrons. The sequence goes on from NW_017535341.1 coordinate 566,079, forward strand.
TGGTTTGCGTTGGCATTAACATACATTTGTTTCTATTGCGTTTTTTCGCACTTTTGCTGCAAAGTGACGATCAGGACTCCGCCATCTGGCCAGCAGAAGCCAAAGTGCTTGTCGAAAAAAAAAAAAAAGAAATACACGCACACAAATAAAAGTAGGAGAAGACCAAGTTAAAAATTGCTCCCAAAGCGGGTTCATGCAAATCAAACGCCACTAAAAGCAACTGTAGTTGGCCAATGCGCTAGAAGCTTACAACTTGCATTGAAAATAATAAATAAAGATTGACTGCCAACACGCTTAACCAAGTGTAAGGGCCAGCGCGACAGTTGTGCGGCCTGAGCTCTTACTAGTATGAGGTGGGACGCGACGTAAGTTATGCAGCGTTGCTTCAATGCGATTTTAGGTAGTACTTCGTGTTGAAAGCACAAATAGTAGCGCTTTTTGTACCAAAAATAAACATGGCAGCACACAGCTTTTGGCAGCTGCCTCCGAAAGGCGAAGAAAAACATCCAACAGGCGAAGTATGAAATGGAGTGAGTGACAAAACCAACCAACTCCCATTTGGCAGTGCGATGCGCTGCGGGTCACTTTGCGCGTAGCAAATAGATTTTGGTGGCACTTTACTTAGAGTGGACAATAGACCCTGGGTAGGGGAAATAGTACGACAATGACCGTCAGCTATAGATTTCAAGTAGCAACATGCCAAATAAAATGAGATTCGGAAAATTTATTACCTACACTTTGGGGGGCGACTATGTATATATTTATATTGGGTCTGATGAGGTGAGGCGATGGAGTAGGGGTGGTTCAGGCGGTTGGTCATGGATTTATCATGATCATGATGGTCGCTTGCTAGTGGCGCGCCCCGGAACGTAAGTGTGAGCGGAAGTTAAGTTAGGGTTCTGGTTGCGTAACGATTTTTTTTTTTAATAATCATTCACTTAATTAAGAGATACTCAAAAAGTTGAATGTACCTGGGCATATAGATCCAACAGTCTTAACAACAAAAAGGTCTAGTCGACATCTGATATCTTATTGATCCTCAACACCAAGTATCTTATGGGTTCTCTCAATCGCTGTAAAGTTTCGTTTCGGTCGAAGAGAGTTTCAGAACAGAGCAAATTCTTTAGTGACCTTCATACATTTGTTTTCCTTCACTAATTGCATGATTTAACCGATGTAGTCCTTAACTAAGTAGAAAGTTCAAAGTACTGAACTCTTTTAAGAGCTGAAAAACTCATTTACAGTTTAAAATCGTTCCTAGCGGACTGATCTTTCTATTTGGCTCGAGACAACTCTACTCAAAACAAATTAGTTTATAGAATAAAATTGTAGGTATGCATTCTGCAAATGCAAATAAAAGTTCTTGGGTTGGATATATTCCAAGTTGGAGAGAATTCTGTTGCTCTAGCATACGAATTTTCAAAGGTCCCAGCGAGTGCTAAACAGAAGAAGTCTCTTAAAAGAGTTCAAGAACAGTTCGGAGGCGGCTTAAAGCTGCTCATATTTGTCAGTTAAGGTCTATGCAAACTTAAAATAAGAGAGGGCGCTCGAATAAATCTCTACTTTAGTAAGACCTACCAAATCTTATAAAAATTAACTCGATACACTTATATATACCGTTCAAACTCTTATCTCAGCGTTAAAACCACGCAACGCCGCCACTTTGATTGCCTGCTAAAAGTGTACTTAACGAACTTGAAAATTAACTTTAATGCATTTAGATATTTATTCATTCATCTGAAAGCAAGTTCGATGTTTTAGATGGAACAAATTTTACGTCTCAAAACTGCCTGCAACTTTGAACTCCATCCAAGTCTACAAGCGCAGGCGACAAACGAAGACCAAGAAACTAACGAAAACTTTAAACAAGTGGCAAAGGGTGGATGAGAAGCGCTAGTTTCAAGTTTCAAGTTTCATCGATTCATCGACAGCATTTGTCGGTGTGAAGTGAGTTTACTGCATTAACATCTTATTGCGAAAGGGCAGGAGGAAGAGAGCAGCTGCAGAGTTGCATTTAGCTGCCAGCCATAACATTTATCATACAAAAACACAAACAATGCAAAAAACAACAAAGTACTAGTAGAGGCAGGGAAAAATCAACAGCTGAGCAAAAGCAAATAAAAAAAGACAACATGGCTAAAACCATTACTTGGAATGCAACAGTTTTTAGAGACGAGCTGCCAGTGTGGAATATGGGAAGTGGTTGTTTTTTGGGTGGAGTCGCGCTCATGTATCAGCAGATGATGTGGAAATATCAAACAAGTTGTGTTCGCATGCAAAAAGGTTTTCAGTGTCCTTGCTAACTCCACGGAGCGGTACTAAAGGGCAGCGCCAGTAAAGAGCTGTGCAAAGATTCCCATAGAAGTGACGCGCGCCGTTCGGCAGAGCGAAAGGGGAATTGATGAAGCAATGTGATGATGGAATGCACCTTTAGGTTTTTTTTTTTTTTGTTTAGTAACTCTTTGGAATTGTGGAAATTGCGACGACGGGAAGGCGTCAACAGCGATGCGCACCAACTGACTGCCTGGCAGCAAGCCCGATAAGGAAAATGACAAAAGGAAGACATGAGAAAGCATACTTATATCGAGAATGCAGCATTAAGTGACGCGCTTGCAGTACTGTAGTTTACAGGAAGAGGCGGCTGCCATTGCGTAGAAGTGCATCAGAATTACAGGAACTCAATTTAGCTTACTATTCACAGTTATTTTGATCCCACTACATCCACTGGAATATAGAAAATCAATTTACAGCCAAATGGATAAGCAAAGGTCAAGCAACAACACACCAGTGGTGTTATAGGAGACGGCACGGGCAGGAAAATTTAATCAAAAAATTGTTGGTGTGGAATTGAGTTAGCGACTAGTATTGTATTGGACTTAGCTTGGCTCATACTTTAAAGAGCAGGAGGTTATTCATGGCTTTCCGATAAAGCTGACTTCTGTTTAAATTGGAAGTCCCTAGGAAGAGTAAGTTGAATGCATCTGTCTAAGAAATGGTGCGAACATCTGTCTTATAAAAGCGGTTCGATATATAAAATGGTATTTCCTGGAGTTCGGAGTAGGACTCAAATTGAAAAGGACTCGGACCACTATCTTCTTGCAGCCAAGATTCGCACGCACCTCTGTTCAGCAAAAAACGCACGCCATCAAACCCAAGGAAGGTTCGACGTCAAACAGACAGCGGCTAAGCTGGGTAGGTCATGTTGTCCGAATGGACGAAAACACTCCAGCTCTGAAAGTATTCGACGCTGTACCCGCCGGGGGATGCAGAGGAAGAGGAAGATCTCCTGAAGTCATATATCCGTTGGAAAGACCAGGTCGAGAAGGACCTGGCTACGCTTGGAATATCCGATTGGCGCCACATAGCGAAAGAAGAAACGACTGGGGCGCTGTTGTTAACTCGGCTATAATCGCGTAAGCGCTGTCTACGCCAACCAAGAAGAATAAGGTTCGACGTCGAGAAGCTGCAATCACAACAGATAGCCGAACGGTTTTCTACTCGGCTTGCACTCCTGCTCTCTGAGAGCACTCGCCAACAACTCGGTATAAGGGTACTGTGGGACGGAATTTCAAACACCTTACGTCCAACTGCAACCGAAACCATTGGTTTTCGGAAAATGCAAAAGAACAGCTGGTACGACGAGATGTGCTGTGTTGCAGCAGAGAGAAAACAGGCTGCCTACCTCGCAACCTTACGGTCGACCACAACAGGGGGGGGGGGGGGGGGGGGGGGGAGCTTGATAAGCTGGCCGACAGAGAAGGAGAATCGACACACACCACCTCTTCATCGATTTCAATGCTAATTTCGACATCACGAAAAGGAGTTGCCTTTATGCCGCGATGTCTGGGACACCACTCCACGCAAAACTAATACGGCCATGTAAACTGAAGTTGAGCAACACCAAAAGCTCCGTCAGGATCGGTAAGGACCTCTCCGAGTCGTTTGATATCAAACGAGGTTTCAGACCAGACGACTCCCTATCGGCCGACTTCTTCAACCTGCTTCTGGAGAAAATAATTCGAGCTGCAGAAATAAATTGAGAAGGTACAATCTTCTATAGTAGTGTACAGCTGCTGGCGTATGCCTATGATATTGATATCATCGGGCACAATTCCGATTTCTTTGGCGCCGGGATTTGAAGATACGGTTGGAAGGAGGAAGTTCTCCTGATTAAAAAATATATGTATATGGGTTATATGTACCGCAAACGCTTAGTTTAGGAGATATTCGATCTTAAATTTAAAAAATTCCCAAAATTCGAATATTTCGATAAGCAATATCACCACATTAAACACACTTTATTCACATTTTTCTCCTCAAATTAATTAAATTAAACTATAGACTTTTAAATAAATACTAATATTATATAATGCACAATTATAATATTATTATATAATATTATATATATTGTCACCTAATATACAAAACAACGTATTATCAAAAATAAATGGAAATCCCTAACAGATATAATAACCAAAATTTAATCAATTTATAACGAAAACTCAATAAATTTTTTATATTTTTAACGCAGAATGGAGTATAATGCGAAAGTACTTCGGTCACACCGGGTATTGGCTCGACCAGGGTTATTTTTTTAAAGCGCGGCCAAAAGCCGCCAACGATTGGAAAGCCGCCATTCGATCGACCAGGGTTCTTTTTTTAGAGCGCGGCCGAAGGCCACCAACGCAGAAAGGAGTACTACGCAAAAGTACTTCAGTCACCCTGATATGATATAAATTTTATAATATTATCATAGAGTTTTAGTTATTTGTGTATCTTAAATATAAATTACATATTATACATAAACAAATGTATGTAGATGGAAAAAATGTTCACAACTCAATTATAACTTGAAAAATGTAATTAATGTAGAACACGCACAAAAAAAAAAGCAAACAAAGAAAAATCGTCAAGAATCCTACATATTTTGTGTTTAAGGTGTGGTAACGCTCGTTTTCCTAATAATTGTAAACAATCTACCCTTTGCGAGTGTGCTAACTGATTTTTAAATTAATAAATTTTGGTAAAATATTACAAAATAAAATTGATATGTGAACTTATTTCAATGTTTAGAACTTATATTTAAATGAAAAACGTGAATAAATCTAGTGAAAGATAGAGAAATTCCATGTGTTATTAGTGCAAATTTTTTAACTTTTAATTGAGAATATTTTAAAAAATATAAGTTATTCTTATATTATTTTTCGACATTCCTTCTTTATTTACCGCTTCGCCAAAGTAAGCGGAATCGTGCCAAATATCGCATTCGATGGAACGATGAGCTGTATGAGATATACGACAACATTGACATTGTTCAGCGAATTAAGAGACAGCGGCTACGCTGGCTAGGTCATGTTGTCCGAATGGACGAAAACACTCTAGCTCTGAAAGTATTCGACGCTGTACCCGCCGGGGGATGCAGAGGAAGAGGAAGATCTCCTGAAGTCATATATCCGTTGGAAAGACCAGGTGGAGAAGGACCTGGCTACGCTTGGAATATCCGATTGGCGCCACATAGCGAAAGAAGAAACGACTGGCGCGCTGTTGTTAACTCAGCTATAATCGCGTAAGCGGTGTCTATGCCAATTAAGAAGAAGAAGAAATTTTATGATCTTCATTACTACGTCGGCATGATAAAGGATTAAAGCTTTGACGGCTAGCCATATTGAAGAAAGTCCTGCTGGTGATAGCTAACATACTTCCACTTCGGTTGAAAGATGCACTGCTAAATTATTTTACCTATTAGCTCGTACCGTTAATTATTTATTCCGATTCCATTTAAAAGTCAGTATGTTATGATCCGAGCGGCAAGAGTTGAGAAATACCATCCCGTCCGAGACGCCGTTTCATATAATCATATAATTGCATCAGTATGAAAATAAATAAGGTGATGGTTTTCAACAACATAAACTGAAAATGCTTTGATATAACAGCAACAATGTCTCATTTTGTTCGATCTGAAGTCATATGTATAGTTTTTCTAATGGGCTTATCTTATAAGGACATAACATCTAAAGTGGCCGCGAATAAATCATGTCTCAAAGTCAAGCTGACATATTAATTTAGAAACTTGGACAACAAAATCCTTTAAATTAATATAAACCAGTGTGTCTTCCAATTTAATTTTTGCACTCGCTGCTCCACGCCGTATGCACACTAATCAAATTTAAAGAAACTTTGTGATGGTGAGATTATGTGAAAAGCACATGCGCACAAGTACATATATGTATGTACATCTACAAATATATGCAACAATAACAACAAAGCTTAGAAAACGACAAACTTTTCATTTTGCACCTTTCAGCTTATTCGCTTGAAAATTAATAAAGCAAATTAAAGAAGAAAAGTTTTTCCATGTACATGCACTGAGATAGGTTAACACACAGATAAATATGTAGGTATATACATGCACCTGCGTAAATTTAATTTCATTCGCACAAGTGCAAGCACGGTGAAGGTGAGGAGCGGCGATGCTATTTTATGTTGGAAGAAGACCACAGCACCGGAAGTTGGCAGTAGAAAGCCAGTCAGGCAGATCGTTGTAGTCAGAAGTTGAAGGGAGTAATCGTTGGCTTTCAAGCGCAACGGCCGAGGCGTGTGCAAATACAAAAAGGTACCTAGAGTCAAGGGTGCACAAACTGACAACTGATAGTATTATAGCGTCCAAATTATACGTGCTTAGCATCGCCACCCTGTTATACTCTGGTACTGAATGTCTATGCATTTACCTTTGACTTGCTTTGTGCTCTGAGTAATTCTGCCAACTGTATAGCGAGCGTTGAGTGTGTTCATTGCTGACGGTAACTCGTAGGTGTTGGCGGAAATTCCATCAGTGCATTCCAGTCGGCAGCATTTTGTCTCTTTGACTTTGTCGTTACTGCTTAGTGGCCCTCTTTGTCACGGCGTTTTAACTTTGATTTGCATTTCTACTTTTATTAGACGGTGAGCGAGCATCCTTTAACATTACTTTATAGAAAAATATTAAAGTTTTCGAATATTCAAAGGTTGGTTGGAAAATTTAGTTTCATTTGGTGCAACTTTACTGCATTTATAAAAACAAACTGTTTCCGATTTATCATTGTTCTGGATTCAATATTTTCTGCTAAAAGTGACAAAAATTCTGAATATTCGATATTATCTAAATTACTTAAATGGTAAACTATTCTCATTTTATTGATTTTGCTACTATGTTTCTGCATACTTGTCCTTTTGTTAAATAAAAAATGGTCCCAATCATTAAACACTATTCCTTATTTATAATTATTTAATTTTAGCTTTAATGTTTTTGCTAATATATTTGTTAAAATTCTTAATAATTGAGTATTTCCAATTTATTGACTTTACAACTGCAAGTTTTATATGGGGTTTGCTTATAAGTTCATAAAAATTACAATCTCTTCTGAAACCGTTTTCATTATTTTTTAAGTATATTTTAGTTTACTACTAAGAGAAAAATTATTCTCAATTAATTATTTTTCTACTGAGAGAATATTAATGCTCTAGATAAGCTCCAGAAATTAAGATATTAGAAAAGTTAAAAAAAAAACTTAAAAATACCAACTTTGACAAACTATATCACATATTGCAAACACTGTTGTCAGATTGTATCTGAATACAAAAAATACGGTTTCGGGAGATCGCTCTATGAACACGTAAATTGCTTTTTTATTAAACTGTTCACAGCAACAGATACAGGATACCCGGAAAGCAGAATGAATGTGAAATAATATAATGGAAAAGCGTTGATGAAATTCCAAAAGTAAGGAAGGAAGTATAATGCCTGAATTCAAATTTTTCTTTTCAAAAAAGTTTTTTGATTAGCTTTCATAGAGCATAGTGATTAACAAATTTAATAAGTTTTAGAAAGTCTGAGTGCGGATTAAAATATACGGAGTACCTTGACATTGGTAGTAAAAGGATGTATTTCTAGATAATGTGAAGGATCATTCATTCTCAAGCTACGTAAATTAAACTTTAACCGCTTTAGTTTTTTGCCATTGAATAACAAATAATGGCATTGATTTTATTTAGTGAATATAGTAATATAAATAAGGAACGTATAACTCTTCAAGCAGAATATTCCCTTGGGAGACTTTTGAACCAGATTTACTTTCCATTCAGTTATCCGGTGCTTGATAGATGATAAAAGAAGAAGAAGAATAAGCGCTATTACCATTATCTACCGTAAATGCCTCACGTTTACATCATGTGATACATGTTAGTGTTCTCCACATTTAAACCTGTTTGAAAGTTAGCACCAATAAACTTTTTTGTGGTAAAAATGCCACTCACCTGGCACAAAGATGTGTCATTTATTCAATTCACTGAGTCAATGCGTTTATGCCGCAACATTGCTGCATGAATAGTTGCCGTGGCAGCACTTACTTCACCTCATTCTTTATGTATGCACCATATAGATGCTATGTTTCTATAGTTGGAGCCACACGTAGTGGCTTTTATTTGTGTTTGTACTGAGAGATAGGTTTTTCAGTAGTCAGTAGCACTCGTATGTGTCTGTTGGTCTTTCAGCTGCTGGGGACAAAATCCAATTGCGTCACAGTCAATTGAATCTAAAGTTGCAATGCGTCAGCGGCAGCTGCAGCCTCCACAACAATATATGTTTAGATACTATAGTAAAAAAGACCCGCCAGCAGGGTTGCCAAGGATATATAATAAAAGCTCATACTATTTGCAGCATATAAAATTTCCTATAAGTTTTTCATGTACATTTTTTCTATAGCTCTTCTCAGATATATGTATACCAAAAAATGTAAGTTTCGTGGAAAGATCAGGTTTAGAGCCCCGTACTACCTCGACGGTGTGAGTTTCGAGTTTGTCGCAATGGGCACTCTTTTAGAGTGTTCAACTCTGAGTAATATGTGTCTAAAGTCAAAGCGTTGCCATAAAATGCCTGTTAGTAACAGAAATTTAAAGATAAAAAATCACGATTGTCGCGTATTTTCAATGGAAAGTATTTCCATGCCTTGGTCCAGTCCTTAATGTTAATATTAAGGGCCCAAATTTTCAGGGATTTTTTTTTTAGAATAATTCCAAGAAAATTTCATGATGGGATTGAAAAACTGAATATTTCAAAAAAAAAAAAAAAACCTAGTATACCTATTTCTATTACACGTAGTGCTTCTTGAAGGAAGCGTGTTAATCCCAGTTTACGATGGTCTCCATGAAAAATTTCAATCTCTCCGAAATTAGTTACATATAATGGCAACTCGGTTCTTATTTCAACATATCACTTCTTCTGTCTCGTTTTCCCCATTTCTCTCTTTCATTCTCTTGAATCACTTCTCTACCGATTTATCCGTCGCCATGCCTACCACCTCGCCTCGCCAAGCTTCATCGCATCAGCTTGAGTGCTTATAACTGTTATTGGTTTATATTTTATAGTTTTTTACTTTTATTTATATATTAGTTAATACTACGAAAAATATCAACCTAAACTTATCACACATATCCGCGTCGACGCCTCCATTTTGCACAAGTCGCTTTATCGATTGGCTTGCGGGGAAGTAGTGCATTTTGATGTTTTCTCTAACAACATACTAGTTTCTACTAGTTTTGGAATGTAGTATTTGCCATTGTTGTTGCAGATGTATTTGCCCGTACAGCAGCTCGTTTAAAGGTGTTGCCCTCAAATAGTTCGTAACATTGCTTCGTCTTGAATTTTTAACGCTTTACAACACATGAACATGACTCAGCAAAACTTGCGGGGGCAGCGACCGAGGCAATCTCTCAGATCGGCGAGGCAAAAGCGTAACCGTGTGTAGGGTAGCAACAATTTTGTAGTGTTAGTCTTTTAGAATATACTCTGCCGAAGTAGTTGCTGGGGAAACGTTGGCTGCTTAAGTGTTAGGTTTTTTTTTATTTTCTTTTTTGATATTATTTTTGTAACGTATTGGCAATGAATCATATCATGAATTAACATAAACGTACTTGAAAACAAGTTCTTCACAAAGAATTGAGATGAAAAATTGGGCAAAAAGGATTTAAGTGACAGATGGAAGAGTTAGGGTATGTATGTGAATAATTCTTATTAGGATTTAGATCTGAAATGTTTAACTAGCTGCAAAAAGCGTTCTCTTGCAAACTGTTCCCGGAAAGTTTTCTGTCATTAAAACCATTCATCATATAAATATTTAGGAAAGCTGCACAATTCAATAGTCGTAAGTCGTTAACTCCTGAAAATTAAGAAAATAAATATTATTATTAATATTGGGGAACTCTTCACATCCTAGAAATGTTAAACTCAGTATTCGTGGAGTCGAAACGTAATTTTATGACTTTTATCACATCAAGAGAAATATACGTGCCCTCAATATTCCTTACGTCAAATAAATTAAAATGTAAAATTTAAAATTGTAAAACTGTTCCCACACAAAACAACTTTAACATTAGTCAATGTAATGAAGACTAGTTAAATAGTTACTTTAATATAGCAGCAGTTGTTGAGGACATGCAATTTAAAGTACATAGTATTTTTATCAACTCTTCTCGTAGTTATCGGGGTATCCTAGGGTTTTGCTGATAAGATAAAGGTTTTATGTTTGTTAAGCAATTAAAACCAAGGTTATGCGTTTCCTGAGTTTTCTTGCTTGTTTCAAAATAATGAAACATTGTTAAAAACTATTTCTACATAGTTTTAAGTTTTCTGAAAATAAAAATTAAAGCACAAAATGTTGATCAAAAAGTAATGACGTATGACCATATTTGCTATGTATGAACACTTATATAAAGGAACGCTAATTTTGATTTACTAATTTTCATACTTTTTATACTCTAGCAACCTGTTGCTACAGATTATTATAATTTTGTTCACCTAACGGTTGTACATACCACCTAAAACTAAAATGATAGATAAAGGGTTATGTATATGTAAATTATCAGGATGTAGAGAATAGTTTAAATCCGGATGACTGTCGAAATTGGCAGATAATTCTGCTCCCTCCTTATATAACGGTACTATTAAAAACTACTAAAAACCTACGCCAGGGGCAATAAATTCCATCGCCGAGATCGTATGAAAGGGTTTAATGGGGGCTGGTGTAAATTTGGTACATAGGATTGTTTTTATATTCTTATAACACAATTTTGTACTAAATTCCTTTAAAGCATTCCATCTTATCATCAAAAAATGTACATATCCTAACGAAACTGTTCTATCCCCTATGTACTGAACATGTCGACGCCAGTATCTACGGTTGACTTTTGTGACTTTCTGTGTATCAAAAATGGGTTAAATCGGGTTAATATTTACCTTCCCTAATTCTTTGAACCGCATATACCTAATATAAATATTTTCGAACTTCCATGTGATTTTATGTCGGATTTATCGGGAAATATTTCAGTTATATCAATGAAAGTTACAGAATATGTTTTACTTATAACGTACCTCATTGTAACTAAAATACATACAATTGGGCGAAAACTTGAACCAGGTTTATATAACTAACATCAATTTCGAGTATCCGGCTAAATTTACTCCATATGATTGGTGATTGTATGTGAGGTGCATTTAACAAATCTTATGTTGAATTGAGTATAAATATAAGTATATATAAAATTGCTTAAATTCCGATCCTCTGGTTGAAGTTTTATATTTTAAGGTATTTCATTGGAGCGGTTCTTTGAGTTACAAGAATATCCAGAAGTCACATGGAGCTAAATCAGGTGAATACGGTGCTTACTCAATGATATTTGTGGAGTTTAACACAAATATCTTAAACAATTTTCGACATAAACAGCTGTTTAATTATAATTAAAGACAGCTGTACCAACCTAGGGAAAAAATTTTGTCTGTCTTCCATATAAGCGGCAGGAAAATGAAGCATTCCCGATAATTTATTGAGACATGTATATGTGTATATATTCCTGAAGTATATATAGTTATGCCGTTATGCTTGAAATAATGTTTCATATCAAAAATGCCGAAATTGAGTATGATAACAACACAGGATTAACAAGTTTGCTTCCTTACAGGGAAATAATTTAAGGTGTAAAATCAATCATATAGAGTAAAGTGATTTGTCTACTAGAAACTGAACGAATCAAATGAATTTAAAATTGTGTTATATGGGAAGTAGGCGTGGTTGTTGTCCTATTTCATTCATTTTCACAATGTGACTTGAGAATGTAAAAAAAATGTCACATACAAAAGTTTGTAGAAATCAGTTGGTCGGGTCCCTAGATATATGATTTTCTCAAAAAGTGGGCGGTGTTCCCATAAAGCTTTCTCATACCATTTCAGTGGTAAATATCTCTAACGTATTTAGTCTGTCAGTAAAAGTTTTTATGAGATTTGTACTGAGCCAATTTGGTTGTTGTAGCTTAAGTGACTTAGGAGAAATGTACATTAAACTTGTTAAACATGAGACTGCATGCTCACTTTTTACAAAAAAAATGCCACAGGTTTTATTATATGTTTTCGGTAAATGGCGATTTGTGGGCGTGGTGGGGGTCCCTTCTTTTTTGTACTGAGGAATATGCATACAAAATTTCATCGAGATATCTCAATTTTTACTCAAGTTACAGCTTGCACGGTCGGACGGACAAACAGTTAACTTTTCTCGTCATACTGATCATTTACTTATACATATGTATAACTATAATCCTAGTACTATCCCTATTAGTTTTCGGTGATACGTACAACCATTCGGCGAACAAAACTATAATACGCTGTAGCAACTGTTGGAAGAATATGACAATGGAAATACAAATAACAACAAAAAAATTACTCCTAATAAAATCGCAACAAATGCTCTGCTGCGGAGCTAAGGTGAGGGAAAGCGGTATGGCGAGTGTGCAATGAGAAGACAAAGAGAGCTTGGGGATCCACACGCAAATGTCAGTTAGAATCAAAACGCAAAGTCAAATCCCTAAACGTATGAGACTGATGAGAAAATGATGCGCACACGCTACACACACATATTTATATGCATATATTAGAGTGTTTTTTTTTTTTTTTTTTTTTTTTTTTTTTTTTTTTTTTTTTTTTTTTTTTTTTTTTTTTTTTTTTTTTTTTTTTTTTTCAGTCCCGTCACGAAATTTCCTTGGAAATCTCTTCTTCTTGATTGGCGTAGTCACCGCTTACGCGATTATAGCCGAGTTAACAACCGAGCGCCAGTCGTTTCTTCTTTTCGCTACGTGACGCCAATTAGATATTAAAAGTGAAGACAGATCCTTCTCCACTTGGTCCTTCCAACGGAGTGGAGGTCTTCCTCTTCCTCTGCTTCCCCCGGCGGGTACTGCGTCGAATACTTTCAGAGCTGGAGTGATTTCGTCCATCCGGACAACATGACCTAGCCAGCGTAGCCGCTGTCTTTTAATTCGCTGAACTATGTCGTATATCTCTACAGCTCATCGTTCCATCGAATGCGATATTCGCCGTGGCCAACGCGCAGAGGACCTTAAGTCTTTCGCAGAACTTTTGTCCCGAAAACTCACAACGTCGACTCATCAGTTTTTGTCATCATCCAAACCTCTGGCACCATACAGCAGGACGGGAATTATGAGTGACTTATAGAGTTTGGTTTTTGTTTGTCGAGAGAGGACTTTGCTTCTCAATTGCCTACTCAGTCTGTGAAAATGAACATAGTCAACAAGATATAGAAACATTCCATGGCGATAATCAAAATACAGGAAATGAAAAATGGGTATCGGATATTCTTCCAATTGGTAGAGAAGTATTTACAGGCAATTCTGGAGTACAAAATATACAGGCTATTTCAAATGAAGAGAGCGCTGTCACTATTGCAAAGATAGTTGAGTACTACATTAGTGACGACCTTCGAGAATTTTCGAGAATTTTACGTTGGGATGAAGTGAACAAGGAAAAAATGAAAAAATTTTTTGCCATCATACTGTACATGGGAATAGATAAAAAGCCCACTATGGAACATTATTGGAAAAAGGACCCACTATATTTTGCTCCTTTCATTCATAAGATCGGTATTTCGTATAACCGCTTCAGTAGTATACTGCGTTGCTGGCATTTTGCGGATGTTCAACCCGACAGCGATGATATTTTATACCGAATTAAACCTGTTATAACACATATCGTTACAAAGTTTCGTGAGCTGTATGTGCCTGGTGAGGCAATAGTAGTAGATGAATCGCAAATCAACCATCAAGGTCGTTTGACCATGAAAACATATAATCCCTCAAAAGCCCATAAATGTGGAATAAAAATTTATAAAATGTGTTCTGCTAATTCATACACATGGTCTTATATTATACACGCGGTATCTGGAACTGCTATAGAGGGGCTTGATAAACCTGGAACTGTTGTGGTGCAGCTATGCTACCCACTTTTAAATGAGGGCAGACTGATTGTGGCAGATAACAACTATACCGGAATATGCCTTGCAAAATATCTCAAAGATAGAAAAACGGATCTATGTGGGACTTTGCGCAAAAATAAAAGAGGTCTTCCTGAAGCAGTCACCAAGCAAAAGCTTAAACGTGGAGATGTTGTGGCAAGGCAGATGTGGCATGATAAGAGCGATGTATTGATGATATCACCCAATGTGGTTATTAATTATAATAACGCTAAAAAAGTGATTGTGTCCTTTATTTCCACTATTTTCACTATCATAATAAGCATAAACACGAATTCATAAAAAAATAAAAATAAATAAAAATCTAAAATAAACATCACCGTATTTTTTCTTTTTTTACAAACAACACATTATACTCAGTACGTCCAAGCAATAAAATTTCAATTTCTTCGTCTGTGTCTTTTAATAAACTTATTTCAAATCAACCAAAAATTTGTTCATATATGATACATGGACGCTGTACATATGGTACAAGAAAATAATTTTGTATCACATGTGATACTTTGTGCAGGGAACCTGTTAAAAAGCTGAATATCTCGAAAAGTGTTAATGATAGCGATTTTGACCTCGGGCCTGATCGGACAAATTTGTCATGAATATTTTTTTCTATAGCTCCTGTCATTTACGAGATATATACAAAAGAATGTGAAACTCTTGGAAAAAGCGGGTTTAGAACCCCGCACTACCTCGCTGGTGTGAGTTACGACTTTGTTCCACTGGGAACTTTGGTAGAGTGACAATTCTGAGAAATATGCGTCTAAAATCAAAGCGATGCCATAAAATACCTCTGATCTGTAGAAATTTAAAGATAAAAACTCACGATTGTAGTCAATTTTCTATGGAAATTTTTACAGACTTGGTCCATTTCTTAATGTTAATATTAAGGGCTAACATTTTCAGGGAATTTTTTTTAGGTTATTTCCACGGAAATTTCGTGACGGCACTGAAAATACTAATAGTTCAAAAAAAACACCCTAGTATATATACATACATATACACATACCCAAACGTGCATACAAAGCTTGACATTTACGCAGAATGCATATTATGCATACATTACTATAACGGCATATGCAGGTGTATGCAAAAAAGCATGTACATGTGTATGTGTGCACTTTGATGTGCGCTTGGAAATTGCAAAACTTTTCCACTATTGGACATTCAAATTGCACAACCCAAACACACATATATACAAGGGTATTTTATACAAGTACCCTGCCAACCACGGCTACCCGCTTGTGTGAAATATTTCAATACAACTACACATTTTTTCTCTATGCACTAACACCAATGCACATTTTCGCACATTTTATTTAAATGAGTGCGAAGGAGAAAACTTAATTGTCAATAGTGTCAACAGAAAATCCCGGAAAGGGCATACCATCGTAAAGGAAGCTCGTACAACAAGAAGGTAAGTAAGTGAATTTTCTGTGAATATTTTTTAATAATTTGCAAATAGTTACTTCATTTGTTTTTATAGCTTTGGAAATCCTAATGAACTGGTAAAAGCAACAGAAGCAGCAAACATACCAATTGTTAAGTAAGTTAAAAATTGTGCGTACTTTGAAATTGGACTGCGCGGTCTAATATAATTCGCAAAAATATATAGAAATATACATACATATGTATTTTATGCGTTTAAGGCGGCCTGCACAATCCAATATAATATGTGAAAACAACTGTTTGTTTTAAATTTTAAATTATCAAATAATATTTATCTTTTCTTTCAGATGTGATGTTATTAGTATTTTTATACTCTCGCAACACAGTTGCTAAAGAGAGTATTATAGTTTTGTTCACATAACGGTTGTATGTAAGTCCTAAAACTAAAAGAGTCAGATATAGGGTTATATATACCAAAGTGATCAAGGTGACGAGTAGAGTTGAAATCCGGATGTGTGTCTGTCCGTCCGTCCGTCGTTCCGTCTGTCCGTCCGTCCGTCCGTCCGTCCGTCCGTGCAAGCTGTAACTTGAGTAAAAATTGAGATATCATGATGAAACTTGGTACACGAATTTCTTGGCTCCATAAGAAGATTAAGTTCGAAGATGGGAAAAATCGGCCCACTGCCACGCCCACAAAAGGGCGAAAACCGAAAACCTATAAA
>NW_017535341.1:584336-597992 GCF_001853355.1 Bactrocera latifrons
TTTAGTCAACAAATCACCCATTACGACTTCACACGATCTTTCTTCCAACAACTCACCACCGGAAAACTCACCTCAAAACATCAGCAATCAACAAATCAATAATAGCTCAGCCTCCTCTTTCACTCCTGTTTCACAGTCTTTCACACACACACAACTAAACCTCGAATCTCGCCAACATTATCGCTCAATCCAACTCCTATCAATATAACGCAGGTTAACCTGCATACTCAACAGAGACAACTGATACCTCCGTTATCAATCTTTGTCTCATGTAAAACAATTTAGATGACAAAGCCATCAACGATGCTCTGATCATGTCAGTAGACGATCACTAAGTATCCACCACTCTCAACATGGCATATAAACACCTCCTTAGCAACCTTTGCTAGCAACAATGTTTAATATCCTACAGTGGAATATGCTCGGATACTACAACAACTTTCACGAATTGGATATACTAATTAAAGAATACGCTCCAAGTTTTATTTCCCTTCGGGAAACTAACCTTGCTGCGGGCAAGTCTGCGGCGGCGCCTAATCAATACCAAAGTTACTTTTACAACTTGTCTCAAAATCTAACTAGCAAGCAAGGCATCGCCATTTTAATTAAGAAGTCCATACTACACAAACAAATCCCTGTATCTTCAAATATATAGCCACAATAGCAATAGAAATCTCATTATCTTTCCAATTTTCCATTATTTCACTTTATATACCACCTTCACAAAATTTTTCTTGCAGCGACTTAATGAATATTTTTTGGACGATATCCACCCCATTTATAATCGTAGGCGATTTCAATGCGTGGAGCCCTCTTTGGGGCTCTGCCACCACAAATATCAGGGGTTCTATGATTGAAGACTTAGTCCTCTCTGAAAACCTTATTATGATTAATGATAACAAACCAACACACTTTTCCACACACAAAACATTCACCACTGTAGACCTTACAATCTGTTCCTCTAACATTGCACCTAAATTAACGACAAACACCCTTTCCCATCTGCATGRCAGTGATCATTACCCTATCCTTACATCCCTTTCCCTTTCCTTTCCACCAGCCAAGGTTTATTATAGGAAAAGCCAACTGGGACATGTTTAGAACGACTGCTTCCAAACTTTGCGCGGACCGTCCTTGCACTCCCAATATCAGCAGGAAGTTGCCACAATTACAAAAATCATTCGCATATCAGCCCATCTGTCTATTCCACAAACCAATCCCAAAGTTCATAAAAAGATCGCGCCAAACTAGTCCTCTGAACTATCTCAATTACGAAACGAAAAAAGATTTCTTTTTACGGAATATAAGCGAACAAAGTCAAATTCATATTTAATGCTAGACAAAAACGCAAATGCGATCTTCAAGAAAAAACTCAAACAATCCAAAAGGGAGTGCTTAAACAAATTCTCCGAGTCCATTAGCTATCAAACAAATCCAAAAAGAGTATGGTCCGATATTAAACGACTTTCTGGCACTAATCCTCAATCGCATATTACTTCAATTAATAGCGCACATGGCCCTATCGTTGACCACAAGTAAATAGCAAATCACTTCGCAAAGTACTGGTCCAATTATTCACACGATTCAAATTTCCACCCTACTTTCCTTTCAAAGAAGAACAAATACCTCAACAGTAGTTCCAAGAGTCCCCCTGCAACTTCTAGCATCACCGACTGCAAGATCAATAACATTGAATTCGAATCAACTCTATCTTTTTTAAGTGGGAGAACCCCCGGGGCGGACAGAATAAAATATCCTATGTTGCAACACTTACGCTCATATATGAAGACAAGATTGTTAATGCAATATAACAACATCTTAAGCCAAGGTTCGTTTCCTCAGGCTTGGAAGCACGCAGTCGATGTCCCCATTCCAAAATCTGGCAACCCCACCACAGAAATTTCAGGCTTTAGGCCTATTTCTTTACTGAATTGCCTGTGAAAACTACTTGAAAAAATTATAGCCAGATGTATTTCGTGGCAGCACCATTGATGCTTTGCTGCTCCTTGAAAATCATGCATCTTCAGCCTTAGCAAACAGTAACCGCCTCTCTGCACTTAGCATTGACTTCGAAAAGGCCTTCGATCGGGTTGGAGTCCACGTTGTACTACGGCAACTCGAAAAATGGGGCATTGGGTGCCATATTCTAAGACTCATTCAGTCATTCCTCACAAACCGAAGATTCGTCTGTAAAGTCAACAACACATTGTCAAACCCGTTTACCCTCTATAACCGAATAACCCAGGGGTCTCCCTTCTCTGTATCCCTTTTTATCGCTGCTTTTAATGAAGTGAGCCATATAATTAATAAATATATAAATATTGATTATATTTGCTATGCTGATGACGTGTTGATTTTCAGTAAACTGAATAATTGAAATGTTGTTAAACGGGACTTCACAAATATTCTTAGGGATCTAAATATATGGTCCGAATCTTCGGGCGCCAAAGTGGTTGTAAACAAATGCAAAAATTTCTACATTTGTCGTAAGCACAAATGTGATTACTTTACAATTATTTACAATAATAGCCCTATCTCAAACACTAATAGTCTTAAGTTCTTAAGTGTAATTTTTGATAAGAAACTTACCTTTAAGGAACATTGTTTGTAAAGCAACTGGCTGCCCGACTGAATATTATCAAATATTTATCATCTAAACATTATTTAATCAACTCTGCAACTCTAATAAATGTAACGAGGGCGCTTGTGTTGTCGAAGATAGATTACGGCCTTCCTATCTATGGTAATTGCGCGAAAATCCAAAATCAAAAAACCGTACTCTCCGTACCACATGGCAGTAAGCAGAAGCATTCGCGCATTCCCAAAATTGCCCACCAAATTCGTCCTAGTGCCGGCTTAGCCACAATCGAAGAGAGATTCGAACTGAACCTAATGAAACTTATACCTAAGCTTTTTACATGTTACAACAGTACTCTTTACCAACCCCGCCATTTATCAACAACTCTTTGCTGAGTTTACAACTTCTCTTCTCCCTGAATGGACTCTAATCTTCACGGATGGATCCAAAACCGAGACAAGTACATCATTCGCAGTTGTCGACGATAAAGGAGCAACAATTACGTACAAAAATATCAAAATATCTGGATAAATGAGGTCTAAAACATCCTAGCTTAGATAGGAACTTTGTTTTTGTTTTACTTAAGCATGTATATATACATTATATATATAGATTTTATGAAGATTTTAAATATATAAAGCATGGATAATAGAACTTAATTTTAATCACCTAGCCTTAGATTCACCAGCGAGCCGAAGATCCTGGCAGCCAGTGCTCCTTTTTTCGTGTAAAGAAATAATTTTATTAATTTTTTTCACATTTATAAATAAATAAAATAATGACACGGTAAATGAGCGCAACAAAGATATATGATCACATGTATGTGAGTGGGTGGAATCTTCACGCGGCCCAAGGCAAATTATATATGTTTACCCACATCTTTACCCACTGATTACCCTCTGATTATTTGGTTTTTTACCGGCTTATGGTTGGCAAGGTCCATATATGCATACACGTATCTATGTGTGTGTGTTGTCCCCGACCAGTTGCGTCTTGTTCCCTGGTATAGCCAAATAAATGCAAGAAAGAAAAATTCATATTTTGTTTTCTATTTTTATACTCTCGCAACAAAGTTGCTAAAGAGAGTATTTAGTTTTTTTACATAACGGTTGTTTGTAAGTCCTAAAACTAAAAGAGTTAGATAAAGGGTTATATATACCCAAGTGAGCAGGGTGACGAGTAGAGTTGAAATCCGGATGTCTGTCTGTCCGTCCGTCCGTGCAAGCTGTAACTTGAGTAAAAATGAGATATCATGATGAAACTTGGTACACGTATTTCTTGGCTTCATAAGAAGGTTAAGTTCGAAGATGGGCAAAATCGGTCCACTGCCACGCCCACAAAATGGCGAAAACCGAAAACTTATAAAGTGTCATAACTAAGCCATAAATAAAGATATTAAAGTGAAATTTGGCACAAAGGATCGCATTAGGGAGTGGCATATTTGGACGTAATTTTTTTGAAAAAGTGGGCGTGTCCCCGCCCCCTACTAACTTTTTTGTACATATCTCGGAAACTACTACAGCTATGTAAATCAAACTCTATACAGTCGTTTCCTTCAGGCATTTCCATATACAGTTCAAAAACGGAAGAAATCGGATAATAACCACGCCCAAACTCCCATACAAAGGTTATGTTGAAAATCACTAAAAGTTAGTTAACCGACTAACAAAATACGTCAGAAACACTAAATTTTACGGAAGGAATGGCAGAAGAAAGCTGCACGCAGGTTTTTTTTTTTAAATTGAAAATGGACGTGGCGTCGACCACTTATGGACCAAAAACCATATTTTAGGAACTACTCAGCCGCTTTCAATGAAATTTGGTACATAATATTTTCTTAACACCCTAATAACATGTACAAAATATGGGCTAAATCGGTTCACAACCACGCCTTCTTCCAATATAACGCTATTTTGAATTCCATCTGAAGCCTTCTCTGTATAATATATCCATTAAGAACCAATGATGACAGCGGAATAAAACTTTACGCAAAAACGGTATTTGATGCGAGAGTATAAAATGTTCGGTGACACCCAAACTTGGCCCTTCCTAACTTGTTTTATATATTTTTTTTAAGTACCGAAAATAAAGCGTAGTTAATCCTTATATTAGGCACGTATTTCATAAGTGGATATGTTTGTCCTATATATTGCCATCAAAGTTCATCCATATGTTGGAACTACCTCTGTCGTGCTTTATCTTTCTAAAAAAATGCTATATCATGTTGACTAAAGAAAATTTTATAAATATGTTTTCGAACTATTCGCCCTGTATTATTAAATTAAAACATTTAACTTATTTTACTAAAGACTTCTACTACGAAAAATAATATTATTTCATATTAGTTTGTCAAACATTTCCCTTCCGCCCTTTTGTCTTTTGTATTTCGTGACTATGTATAAAGCGATACAGAGCTCGTATCTGGCAATACATACTATACATATTTGAAAGGTCTTTACATAATCTAAAAAATTACGCTATGCATGATTAGTTTGGGTATTACGTTTAACAGTTAGTTAGGTATAGACGTGTAAGCATAAAGTTCACTCGAAAGCAAGCCCAAATTAGCGCTATTTGAAAGCTTTCCTTCATTAAAGGCAAATCCGCTTCCACGTTCCGTGAGATTAATTTTGTTTTGAGGGATGGTACTCTATAACTTCGAACTGCGGAGGAAATGTTTCGACGATTCAGAGCGGGTGAAAACGACATCATGGATAAGCCAGCCGGTGAAAGACCTGTGCCTGTACCAAAATAACCCTAATATAACGCTATTAAATATGCTACTATTTTTAGAAAAGTTATTCAAGGTTATAATGTAGTTTTCATTGTTTTAAGGTTTTCTAAAATACTTAATGTTAACATTTCTACTACTACTTTTTAAAATTAATAACCTTATAAAAATAGTGTCTTTCTACTATTTTGCATTGGTTTAAATTTTTCAAAAAAATATTATGATTTCTACTATCTTATCTACTACAATTTTCAAAAATACTTTTTGAATGCGAACTTACCTCTCGAACAGCACTCGTTAGCAAAATGCAGACACTAACAAGCCAAATGGCTACATTTACATGGCTGCATGTATATTTAAATGTACAGTTAGTGCCTTTACTCACGCCTACCGATGCCGGCGATCATCAAACCATTTCCTCCTCCCACTAATGATTTTTGATGCGCTCATCTGCTCAGCAGCAGCAGTAAGACAACACTATTATCGCTACATGTTGTTATAGTATGGATATTGTTGTTGCTGCTTGCATATGTGCCTCAACTGTCCAAAAATAATTGCATTTGGCTTGGCAGCTCCGGTATTTTAGCGTCCTTCATTGAGCAAACAAAAGACGGGGCTAAAGCTATGTGCATGCCTATGTATGTACATATGTATATGTAAGTGCATACATAACGGGGTCATTATCAGTAGCACATTCGTGTAATCACGTTTAGCTGCTCGCGCGGGCATTACAAAAATCGCTGCATATTCGCGGGAATGCATTTGGCTTATTTGGCGTCCAACCTTCCCCTCTCCCTGCACCAGCTCTATGCTCAAAGCACTTGCCACTTCCGATTGCTCTATTCCACCACAGTAGTCCCCGGCGTATACATATGCATTTATCGCTCCGCCAGCAGCAATTTGTTCGCATTCGGTTAATTAATTTAGATTCCTCGTTTTACTGGATCACTGGGTTGATGCTGGCTTTTTCTGTGCTCTCAAGGTCAGTTGTTGTGAATTTCAGCATTGTGGCTGCGCAGTCACTTAATTTTTCGGTTGTTCTTGCTTTTTTATTTTACATTTATTCTTAATTGCTTAGCTGGATGCAAGTTTTTATGTACTATGTGATCCTGGTTACAAAAGAGAAAGAGAGTGGTGAGAGCGGATGGCTCGTCAGATATACCAAAAATATAGTAATGGGAGTTTTCAAAAGGTGTTGCTTATTCAGAACCGAATCAGGAAGTGTATAGATTTTTAGAAGATTACTAATTTATTGTTACTGTGTTCCAAATCTCGAAAATTTCGTTATATACTTGTGGAAACTATAGTCTTATTAAAAACCGACTGCGCAAGTGGATAGATTTTAGGAAGAACACTTCCCTTTCTTTTAGGCTTTCATCTCTTAAAGGCATCACCTATTTTAGCAAAACTTAATATTTATTTAACTATTAGGGTGTATACAGAACTGTATGTAAACACATTTTTTCTGTCCCATAGTTTCTAATAAAAAAAAGTTTTACCGGCATAATGTCAAAGTATATTTAAAGTTGAAATCCGAAGTTATCAGCTGGCTTCCATACAGGGTATGTACGGAAAGTAATAGGACTGAGTCGATTAAAAAAAAATTTAGTGAATCAAGCGTTACAATTCTTTAAAATCTTTCAAACTACTTTCCTTCTGCGTCGTTGCAGCGCTGCCAGAGCGACTTCCAAGTATTGAAGGCGTCTCGGAAGGCATTCTTCGGAATAGCCTTAAGAGCCGAAGTGTATGCTGCTTGGATTCGCTCAGTCGTCTCAAAATTGTTGCCTTTCGTCCGGGGGATCCGAATCTGGACTGTAGGGCGACTGCGGAAGCGTTGGGATGCCGGCTTTGGTTAGATATCTGTTCACAATGAAGTCGGTGTGAGCCGAGCCGTTGTCGCTGTGCAACTTCCAATCGGCTGCAATGTCTTGTCGGAACCGATTGACCCTTCATTTGAGTCTCTTGAGGACTTCCACGTAAAACTTGGCGATGACGGTTTGTCCAGGAGGAACAAATTCATGGTGGACGATGCCTTTGACGTCAAAGAAAAAAAAGAGCATAGTTTTTTACAGTACATCAGCGACCTCTTCTCGGGTCTCCACAAAGGCCTGGTGCCACTGAAACACACCACTTAAACATATCAAATGTCTCTGTCACAGATTTAACGAGTTTCAGAAAGTTTAATCGAAAATGTTTGACCTGACTCTCCAGGTGCGGATCAGCCGATTGTTCGTTAGATAGGAATGCTCTCTACCGAATCCAGTCGGTCCCCAAATACAATCGTGGTGGAAGAGAATCAGTCCTATTACTTTCCGGACAAACCCTCTATATTCTAGAAACTATAACAGTACATATATGAGTGAGCAAGTCACCTTGATATATTATACATATTTTATAAATCCTGAACATTTTTTCGGGATAATGCCATTGGAATTACCCTCTTCTATATATCCGAGCTGAATTTTTATATTCAGGATACCAAAAATTCTTCCAATTTATGGTCTATTAGATGTTGCAGCTTCGATTCTTCTTCTTCTTTGGCACTAAAACTGTAAGTCAGTCTGGGCTGGACGCGTATGTCTCCAAAGGCCTTGCAGAGTGCCCTAAGTGAAGGTTCGATTAATAGAGAAGTTTTTAGAAGACGTCTGGCACTACTGCAGATAATATGCGACGGTGCATTATCGCATTTAATTCCGACACAAAATTTAATGGAACTTCTTTGTTGAGTAATTACGCTTATGATACTTCAGAAAAACAATCGTATACTAAAAACTGAAGACTATTTTTATATCACATTTGACACAGATGTCATTGGTAGTCATATCAACCTATGAAAAAAATATTTCGACGAATTTTAAATAAAAAGTCTTACTCTTTTTTACCCACAGTATACGTAATCTAATATTAATCAAATTATCAAAGATTTTAACTACAATGAACTCTACTTTATGTTAACTGACAGATCATCTTAACATTTATAGTGATAATTGAGATATCATTATTTGAAATATAGTATGTAGAAGACACATCACTCGTCATCACTTATTTAAGAGGAATCATCTCGAGTTTGTCTTTTCGTTTTTGGTTGAACACCCCTACAAAAATATACTCTTTCAAACAGTTTAAAAATACATACCCTTTACAATTCCAATCTTCAAAAGTCAAGTTTAGAAAAGAAGCATAAAGCCCAGAGCGTAAGCTGTTGCGACTATCATGACTCCAGGAAGTTAGGTTTTGGTAGGAAAAGGAAGAAGAAACGCGAAAGGGACATTGTACCAACCATTTCAGAATTGGATGTGTACTGCCTACAAAAAGAGCTTACGACTTATCATATACTAGTACCGTATTAGGCATTAACAATCGTATAATGTGACGTGCTTCTTTGTACATAAATATATAAGTATATATATAGTATATAATATGACTAGCTGATCCCGCAGCCGTTGTCCTGCGTGATCAATTAAACGCAGCTTGGTAAACAACGTTTGTTCGGATGTACAGAAAAGAAGGTTTTGCAACTCGTGAGTACGCCACTTATGTCATGTGAATAACATAGCATTACCAAAATTTATGGCACATACTGTGAGACTATCCTTGTGCCTTGGTGATTGTCCTCTCAAATGTAATTTCATCGTTTTCATTATCAAAACGATCGATTTCAATGAGCGCAAGTCTTTTTTTTTTTTTTTTTTTTTTTTTTTTTTTTTTTTTTTTTTTTTTTTTTTTTTTTTTTTTTTTTTTTTTTTTAGGTAGAAGCAATCGTCGTTTTTGGGTGAATTCTGTTAATTCGTCCTAATGCATTTGTTGCTCATCTACTAGTTGTCCTTGCTTTCTTCGACGATGTATTCCATAAATAATATCAAGGTATTTCTGAATAGAGCAATGGATCACTGATTTGAGAAAACATTTGTAAATATTAATTTTGTTGCTTTCGGTGTTTCCACTGGCTATATTCTCTGTGTTGAAATACAATCTTTAGCCATTCTCCAAATTAACTGCGAGACTTACAATAGTCGGAAAACGTTCATGAATTGCAAAAGTAAATATCCTACAAACCGCTTTATTGCATTTCAAGGCCAATAACCACCATATTGCTTGCTTTGGTTATGTATTTACAAACGTATTTTGTCGATTTCACCAAACTTCCACGCTCAACATTGATATGCGTTTTTATTGTGAATTAGACAATAGTGGTGAATATAGTGTGTTGTCAACTTCGATATTCACTCTTCTAAATTGAATGTTGAATGTTCTGCCATTGTCCTCTGATGAGCGACGCCGATAGAGGGTATATCCATCAGTTCTAGTTTATGTTTCCGAAAGAAAAACACTTGGATAGTGTTTCGTGCATACATTGTCAAACATACAACCCGATGTGGGATTGTGGTGTTCGCAAGGTCCATGAACCATATTGGTTTTCACCTCTTCGTATAATACTAGACCTTTCTCTGCATCAGGAATTTTCGCAGAAATTATTTCATCAATTTGATCTGGTGTAACCACCATCCAAAGAAGAATGAGTGCGTTCGGCAAATCTCTCTTTTTCCACTCAACAGAGTACATCTAGCATCTAACAGCACCACATATACGTTGCTTCAAGTTAAAGTACATCAAACATCGTAACAGTTGTTTGAAAAGTCGTGCTGTGATATCGTGACGATCGCTTGCTAATTGACCGCGATCCATAATTCCGCACGTATGTCACCACATCCTGGGAGTACTTCTTGCCTTGCCTCGCCTCCGACCGATATTAGCGCGATCTCTTCGTGGCTTCGTAACAAATTTCAATCTGTAATTGATCAATAATTTTTATTTTGAGTAGACGTAATAAAGAAGCAAGCTACCGAAATTGAACGATTCAAATAATTTACAAATCAAAATATTGAATATCAAAACAGACAAAAATTGAAACAAAATTTGTATTGAAAAATGTTACTTTTTGGAAATAACCAATTTTCCGACGTTGCCACGAAGATTGTAAAACCCAGAAAGAGCATCGTCTTATTAAATATATGTATATATATATTATCAAAAAGAAGTGTTAAGACAATTAAGAAATTTTCCTCTGTACAAACGTGAAAGGCTTGCAATTTTTAAGATATCGATCTGGAATTTTGTACAAATCATAAAAAGCTGCTTACTTTTCGTTACCGCCGATGGCGAACATTATAAAATTATAGTATTGTAGCTGCCACACGAAATGAATAATCGGAATCAAGTTCTTGTATGGAAATTTGTTTTATTTAAAAAGAGATTTTCCCGAAATTTTGCATTTAATTTTGTGTAAGGCAATGGTCTAAGCTTTGAAGAAATTGTTCAGATCCGATCACTTAAATAGCTGCCATGTGAACTGAAAATCGAAATAAAGTTATTATAAAGAATATTTTGTGTTTGTGATTTTGTATTATTTTCAACAAGTTTAGCTAAAACTCAATTAATTCTTATCTTTTTTTATTTTTATGTTATTTTTATTCCTATTTTATCCGTTGATTATAGCAGCCAAATCGAATGCGCTAGGCGATTTTTGTGCATGTCTGACGCTGCGCACTGAAAGGACTGCGGTTATCATTTATTTATTGCTCACACATAGCACGTATGTTTGTATGTGTGCTCAGATATTTGAGCAATTTCCTTCCGCTGAGTGCCAGATCAAATGTCTGCCCCGCTCACTGTCCCATTTGAGACACTTTGTGTTGAAAAATCATTTTTGTGTACATCAATTGACTCACGCTCAGGCAAAGTACCCTATGTACATACAATATTTAGAAAATATGCATAAAGGCATAATATAAATTTATATATACGCAAGTTCGTTTGTAAGTTCGTGTTTGCTGTTTTGGTGTATTCGTTTCAGCCGCAAATGTAATGCGTTTATGCTTCGTCTTCTTAGTTCTTTGTATATGTACTTCCGAATTTCTGTTCATACATCTATCGCAATGGCAACTGGCGGAAAATCAAAAAGACATTTGAGCTACTTACTTCCTTTTTGGTCCTTTCTGATTTGTGTGCACACGCCTGTTCGTGTGTGTTTGATTTCTTCTTTTGATTCTCTTTCTTTCGTTTTTTGTTTTTGCTTTTCCTTCACACATGAAAATAAATGGTTTATTCATGCCTCGCCACCACTCACTCGTTATTCCATCCAGACTTTGCATATTATACTTCGTTCAACTTCATCAACCTCATCATGTGTGTTTCCTCGGCTGCACTTTATCCTCCAAATGTTAGCAGGATATGTGAAGCTTGAAATTGATATTTTGACTGTAATAAAAAGCGATGCAATCGTATGCATGCGACTGAAGGATATATACTTTTTTATTCCGCTAATATAGTAATCACAGTCTCTTGGCAAAGGAAAATCACTTGCTGCGTAGTTGTGAGCCATTAATTTCATGAAAGTATTTGTAATCAGTGGTTTAAAAGAGAATTAAGTGTAAGGAGAAGGGAGTCGCACTAAAATAGTTCTACGATAATTATTCAATTCATGGCAGCGTCTTTTAAATGTATAAAATCCACAACAAAGCTTCGGATTAAGTATTTATAGAGAGTGATGACAACCCAGCGCTATTTATTTACTTGATTGTAGCTGCTCCACAAGTTCACAAAACAAACTTCTCTTGGTTAAATTACAATATAAAGGCCGTTGTAAAGCCATAAGCCATAAAATAGACCTCCTGTAATTCGAACTTATAAGCCAGCAAAGCGCCTTGTAGACAATAAAAATTTCCCTAGGCGTTTAATTTCTATTCCCACGAGTTCAGTGGAATATCTGAAAATATGACTTCCCGTCTGTTGAAGCCGTGTTCTAGAAAATGGGGAACAAACAAGAAGGAAGAGCTGCGATGTTTCCACCTCGTCTTATACCATTTGCAGCCCGCAAGATTCTCAACCTTACAGCATGAAGGCCGATAGGGCCACGGAACTGGATAATCTTACTGAAGGCAAATAACTCTCGCGATGTCTAGCTATCTACCAAACCTTCGAATATCTGGAGACGATCAGATTATGGTTCTGCGACCCGTAGTGTTATTATTGTCTCGTACAAAATTATCGATTGTCATAAAATTTATCAACTTAAAAATTTTAAAATTACTTGATTACAGCTTGGTACGAGTATATGGGAAAAATATTATTCGATCAGACAAAGCGCATTCGAATTTTCTCCCGAGGTTCGAGACATCAGGTAGACCAAACCAAACCATATTAATACACTGTGGACAGACTAGTTTGTGAACCAGAAACAATCTTTCTTGAAATGCTTTCAACAATTGAAGTATTTGAGCTGTAGTTAGCTTAGAAACCTTACCATTATTTTATATCGAAATAACCGCTGCTGTGTTAGTATAATAAGTACCTTACAAACTACAGTTTTGGTTAGCTCTTACTGAGAAAATTCCAAAAGCCTAAGACTTAGAGACCATTTTCAATTTGTAGATGTGGTTATCGAGTTTGAAGAGGGAAACCAAGTTATCTTCAAAAAAAGTTCGGCTCTTCATAATGCACTACCTTGTTTTGTGTTTCACGTACTGAAATTTGAAGTTGACCCTTCGCCCTTATAGTCAAGCTTTATCAATAAAGGTAGGGGAATGTTGGACCACGTTTTGATTTCGGTTAAAAAGTCACATAAAAGTTATTTTTTGTGAAAATTTCAAAGCATGGATTTGTAGTGCGAGTCGTAACCTTCCTTTTGATAACATTGGTTTGATAAAATTCTACAAAAATTTAAAAGTTGCAAAAAACCTGATTTTACGATTGGAATGTCGGGCCAGTCTGTAAATCGATTAAGACATGATTGTTACCGATGAAAAACGTTTATTTATCAATGAAAATGAAAGAGAGATTCATAAATAATAAGAAAAATAGGAATTGGTGAAAAAAATTATTCCGACTCGCAGTGGATGCAGGTGTAAGTGTTCGGGTTCGGTCCGGCACATTTCAAGTGAACCCCTCGATCTCAAACGATGCAATGGGCCGTATTTTGACAATTCTCGTGCTTCGGCATCTTTTTCTTGCAAATCGTGCAAAAATCGAAGTCCTCTTCGATGTCGGYTTCGGTCGGAGACGGGCTTCTCTTCCGTGGCGTCTTCGATTTGCCACGGCCTTTTTGCTTCTTGGCTGCTGGTTGATAGGCTGGCTTCGTCAATTTTTGCCGCTTTTTTTCGGCCTTGTCCCTTCGGCATATTTTTCGGCCTTGTCACGCAGATCTGCGACAACCTCAGGCGATGTCAAAATCGTTGACTCCATTGTCTTGCGGCCACGTTTTGATTTCGGCGCAGGTGTGCCCAATTTCAACGGGCCAACCGATTTCAATGTATCTCGGAGCTGTGGAGCCGAAACAAGAGACAACGAC
>NW_017535341.1:599552-619022 GCF_001853355.1 Bactrocera latifrons
AATATTATAAACATATTTACCTGGATGAATTTATTGGAAAATGTGAAAAAAATCAACTGTACACAGAGTTGAGAAAAAACTTTCGGCGTGTCGAATTTCTTTTTGTTGTCGCAGAGAGGTTATAACACGTGTTCACAGCTCGAGTGCTATATAGAAACTGAGCTTAGTATGAGACGAGCCGATGACAGTTGGTTGCAGCTGTTACTAGGGAAAAAAATATCGCGCTGGGCCGGGATTCCCCGAGATACATATACATACGCCCGTGAATAGGATGGTAGGGAATAAAATACACGATTGTCATCTTTTACAGTTCTTTTTTAGCAACTATCGAAGGGGCTTTAGTATTATTTTATATTTTGGAGAGAAACCAAGGATTACATATTGTTTTAGCATAGTTATGTTGAAAAGTATCTCATATAGTTTGATTGTATATCGATCAGAAGCTTTTGTCACTAGAGAGACTTTGTAAAGCCAGTTTATATTATGGAGAAGTAGTTGTCACTCTCGGTTTGAATAGAGCTGGAAAGTGGTCTCGAAATTTGGTTCTCTATACTTTATTAAGTGATGTCCTGTTTTTATTTCCTAAAAACCCGGTCCCTTGAGCACATGTATTGGAAACGTAAATAATGCAAAAGATATCAATTAGGGGGTCCTGAATATCAACATCACGAATTTTCGGAAACTTTATTTAAGAGCGTAATAAATCTAAGATGAATTTCATCAAGCGTTCGGTTGTACTTTTAATTTATCTTGTCTTTATAAATTACCTACCCAGCTGTTGAACACATGTAGTAGTCTGCTAATAGACCCTGTCACGCGTTGCTGTGGCTGACGTTTTGTGATATTACATTGTTGCAAACTCTTCACGGGGAACAGTTACTCCTTAATACAATGGAATTATTATGTACGAACGAAAACGCTAAAGCTGGTATAAGAATCCACTGGATTGGAATTTGAAAAGGAAGCACTTTTATTAAGATCGAACCAAATTTTCATACTATTGAATTTGGTAAGAAATACAAATAATACAAAAAGATTAATTTAAAAATATTTTTTAAATTTAAATTTCTAACAAATAGTTTTAAATCTTTAAGGATAATATTCAATATTTTGAATTATAAATACTTTTAATCTAAATTTAATTTAGCACTAATTGGTTAATTAAAGGGTAAAAAACAACAGGTGTAAAAAAATGGCACATTCTGGTGTCATTGATCCTGACTCTCCTGGTGGTCTGAAAAAAAAAATCAAAAGAAATTCTTAATCAGTAAGGATGCTGTTATACTCCCTATTTCAGGGAAATTTTTTTTAAAATTGCGACTGCCTGAAAATAAAATTAATTTTTTAGGTTTTTTTTTTTAATTCCGGATTTTTTTTTTTCTTTTAATATTAAAAACAAAGGATTAAACATTATATAAAGACAAAGGACAAAGGATTATATAAAGAAGATTCACACAAAATTTCAAGTAAATCGGTTGTATAGAATTTGAGATAATGCCGGTACCGTATTGAAAAAAGTAGTTTCGAGAAAAGCGCGTTTAAAGAAGTGAGTCTACCTACCTACCTGGCTAGGTACTGCGTCACTAAAGTAACTGTAGCTCTTAAGATAATTTTAATTTTTAAAAATCCTTTGGAGGATATGTTCTTAAGGGTCTAAACTTTAAATATATGAAAAAAGTCGATTTTTTCAAAATTCTATAGTAGAATACCCCCTTAAAGCAAAGAATCTAATTTTACCTGAAAATTGACTTAACTAATTAAAAAGTGCGTCCATTATTTCCATTATGTGGAAAATATTTAAAAGAAGACGGCTTTTATTTCAAAATAATATACGACAATCTTTTGTTTTGATAAATATTAATCGATGTAAATTCTTAAATGGCAAAAACAGCTGCTTTTTCATCTTTCCATCGGCAGTGAGAACGGGCTGATTAGTGAATGTAATTAAATGTAATATAATACCTTTAAATTTTCGGTCAGAACATGGTATAAGGTGTAACCTAAATTTATTTTGTATTTGAATATAATAATTAGTGATTATGCTATTAAATTGTAGCTTATATAAACAAATAATTCTGACCGTCAAATAATATATCAATAATTTGCAATAACATAATATTGCAATTATAAATTGAGATGTAAGCTATCCTGTCGGATTTAATTGCACACGGTGTGCAATCAAATTTAATATCGTTTCGGTAGTTTAGGCGTCCATCGCGGACAAACAACAGATTAACCAAAGGATCCGAGTTGTTTTATGCCGCTTCAGTATCAAAATTTCAAACAGAAGTCTGATTTTTCTCCACAAGTGCTTAGTAATAGAACTCGGGCAACAACCAAACCAATTTAATGCCATACATCCATAAATTTTATTTTTGGTTTTATCCTTTCAACATACATAAATGCACAAGTTGCTCTCAAATTGCCACATTCATTTGCCCATTTATTTATTCAAATATTTCGCTTTTTATTATGAGAGACTTCAATAAAGTCAAACAAGTGATTGATTTGCCAATGGTTGGCAGCATTGCTGTGGCCGTGTGGTGCCTGTTGCTGATGTGGCATGTGCAAAATTGTGCCTTTGGTAGTGAAATGCATGTGCGTGTGAGTGTTTTTATATTTTTATATTTAATATTAATGATGCTTTGTTGTTTGACAACAAACTGACCGATCACAATAAAGTTCTTGTCAAGAATCTTTTTTATTTGTTAATTTGTGATAAAATCTTTTACTATATTTTCGCTTCAACTTTCCCTTACTTACTTTTGGTAACCAACCAGTTCTCAACTCTTGATATAGCATGTAAATATATTATAATATAATATCATATAAATGGAGGAAGAGAAGAATAAAATTTAAGCCTTGACTATTTTAATTGTTTCGTCTTCTATTCAGTCTACATGTTTTTCAGTTGCAGCTCTTTGGACGTCCTGTTTTTATCCTTAGCCTTATTTTACTTAGAATTGTATCTCAGGGCTATACGACTTTCTCCAATTTTATTCGTTTTGGAGTTTGGATTCATTATTACATTTATGGGTAACACAAATTATGAAGGTCTGTCTAAATAAAATTAATCGATTTATGGATCACTCCCATGACCTAACCCAACTTAACTTAACCTATACGACATAAGTGTCTTATGGTATATGGAAATTTCTTGCATTAAAGAAAAAACTATCAAACTTAACTATCAAAGAGTAAATCCACTAGATTCTGACTTCACATATATATTTGAGAAACTCACTTCAACTTCAACCTCTAGTGGAGAGAATTAAACGAACTAATTACAGTTCAGGCACGGCGCAGGTAAAAGGTTGAAGTCGAGTCAGATATGCCAAGACATAATTTTTTCCTTTTGTGACGTACTGCATTTTCTCAACCATTTCATGAAACACGTTTGTAATAAATGTTCCCATTCATGATCTCCTAAAAAGGTTTCTATCTCAATATATAATATTTTTATTGTTAAGAACCTTAACCGTAGATATAAAACTATTTTGTACACATTCATATATATATATACATATATATACTTCCGACAAAAACTCTAAAAAAACCTGGCATTTTAAACCTTTTGCCGTATTTGGTCAATGTCAATGATAAATAATTATAATAATAGTAATTTTACGCGAAACGAATGAATTATGAATGTTATTAAAATCCAAATGCCAGTTTTTGTAATTATGAAAATAATAGGTGTGTATATTTTTTTGTTCCAAACTAAACAGGACTTAAAAAAAACAATGGAACTAATGCCTTTTTCGGCAAAATCAATTTATTTTATTCAAAATAGTCTCCTTGTGCTTCAATAGCTTCATAGAGCATTTTTCACGGTCCAAAAGCATGTCGAACGCGTGTTTTAGCTTGTTGGACGGTATGAACGCCAGTATGCCGATGCAAGCCTTTTGAATGGCCTCTACGTTGGCATAACGCTTTCCTTTCATGGGCAAATGCATTTTTCCGAAAAGAAAGAAGTCGCACGGTGCCATATCAAGGGAATACGGGGAGTGGTTAATGATTAAAATGTGATTTTTGATCAAAATAATGTATTGGAGATGTTCAATTCTATTTCCATGAATTTCAATGATGATTTCGGCTGCTTTGCGCTGAATTCACGCACAGTTTCGGTGATCACGGATTTTGATTGGCCCACATGTTGATCGTCAGTTAGGTCCTTCCGACCACTTTGAAAGCGTTGAAACCATTCGCGCACTCTGCTACTGGATAGGTAATCATTGCCATAAACATGCTTCATCAACTGAAACGTTTCGGTAAAAGTTTTACCAATTTTGAAAAATAATTTAATATGGGCTCTTTGTTCGAAGCTCATTTGCACACAGATAACACAAACATACTGACACTTTAAACGCAATATCTTCACTTCACATCAATGATTGCCTCTGGATAATCGACAAAGATGGCAGATTCTCACGCACCACTCGACTTCTATATGGCGCCACCATTGGGCGCTGGATTCAAAGGCCCTGTTTAATTTGGAAAGCACCTTGTATGTATGTGTAAGCTAAATACTACAGTAATTTAAATTGCTTTAAATTATATACATATATTACATCTTTGCTTCCGCCGTTTTCCAATAGATGTCTCTAGGGTCAAGCACTGGTCGATTAAATCGATTAAATCGTTTGGACTTTTGTGTCAACATTAACCTAACAAAATATTTGTAGAGATCTGTTTGCATCCCAAACTTATTCTCAACTGAAAATGTAACTTTTTGCGCTGAATTGTCGACATTTGCGGGAAATTTTGCTTTTCTTTTTTAATTCTAAGAAAGTGCGGCTGAGGTCCCGTCCACGCTTTACTGAGGCTGACACATACATAGATAATACTATTACTCTACTACTACCATCTATATAATTTCTATTAGGTATTAAAAAATATAGAATTTTTGTACAGAAAATTGTGTTAGTTTACAAAAAAATGGATCATAAAGCATTTCGTGTGTTAAGTAAGTATTGCTTTTTGAGGGAGTAGGGGAAAACACTTTAGGCCTATTTTTATACAACAAAGCCTTAAATTTACAAAAAAAAAAAAAATGGTGGAAGCAAAGCTGTAGACCTAATACATATGAATTATTAYTTAACAATTGTGTCCATGAAAAAGTCAGAGTATTAAGTTTGTAGAAGGAATTGCCATAAATATATGAAGAGCAAAAAATGGCATAGAAAACCCATTTTGTAATGACTTGAAATTTTTTTGCTTCATTTGGAATGTTTATTTAATGAAATATATGTATATACATTTTTCTGAAGTAATGAAGGCCAGATCTTAAAACGTGTTACAGTTAAGATTAAGTATTTTAATTAAAAAAATGTTACATGATGTTTAAGTAATTTTAATTGTTGAATAATATACTGAATCAATAAAAGTTTATTAAATGATATATGCAAATATGTAGCAACTCGCTTCAAACACAATTAAGTTAAGCAAAGAGTTGGAGATTATTATTTTTGGGCAGAAGAAATATTGGAATTGAAACTTTGAAGTTGTTAAAGAGAATTTAAGTGATTAAAAAGGGTTGCCAGCTAATTATATTTTCTTTTATACCAACTTTTTTCGTGTTCTTGCTTAATATAAATTACAATAATTTTATTTAACTAAATTTGAAAGAATTATACTTGCGAATATTGAATTATTTATAATGAAACATTCGTAAATTTTGTGGTTAAATTTAAGTAAATTAATGGAAACACCGCTTTTCCTGTTGACAATTTTGTAGAATACAATAATAGAATATACAATAGGTAACATATAATGGAAGTTTAAAAAAAGTTACTTGAAAATACACATATTTTTTAACTAATTGTCGATGTAATCAGATAACAACCATATTACTCAAATCATATTCCAAAACCTTCCGAAAAAAATTTTCTTAAAAAAATTTAGATTTGTAAACCAAATTAAAATTTAAAGAACAAATAGTGGCAACGTTATTTTAAATTTGGAAAATTATGAGAACTTATGTTAATTTTAAATTCGACTTAAATTTTATTCCAAATTAGTGTCTTAAATGTGATTCTCCACCATTTATTGCACCTTTTCGAAGGCCACGTTTAATTTGATTTGATGATGTGATTCCACAATTTATCACACCTTTCTTGGGGGTATTTTCAAAATTGTAATTTTATTTCAGTTACACACTTTCAATTAATTTCAGTTAAAAACTTTCGATTTCTTTTCGCCACTCGCTTCACTGTTACGGAGAATGTCGTCGTCGCTACTAACGGGAATCGAAAAAAGGGTCATTGTTCGTTCTTATTGACCCTTTTAAGGTCTGCTGGGTGGTGTGGTGTGTTATTATCCAGTGACTTGTGTTGATGGAGAAACGCTAACTTATCTAGCCAAAGCTGAACCAATTTTTTTTCTTGCATATAGTTGGCAACACTGTTAAATAACTGTTTAATGTAATGCTTTTGATAAGGGCTAAATTCGGTTCGAAAATATAGATATCTCAATATGAATTTGTAAAATTAATTCAGACGCTTAATTTTTTGTTTAATATAATGTTTTAAATTCCGTGATTATTTATTAATTTAACCTAAAGTTAAACTTTCAGCTAATTAAAAACAACTTCTTCGAGGCGAGTAATAAAAAATATAACGCACCACTGCTTACACGTAACCTGTGTTGTTTCAAACGGCATATAAAGTCATCTAAATATCGCACCCTCTTCAAAACTAAATCCAAATAACAGAAATTCGTAGCAACATTGTAGCAAACGAAGTATATACCATTCAATGTCAGGACATACACACACATACATATATACAAACACATAACCAAACATGTCTCGTAGAAAACTTCCATGCAGTGAAACCCTCAAACACAGACTGATTTCTACATAAACGCAGCAAATTGAGGAATGAAAAAAGAAATAAAAAGGTTTGGTTGAAAAAGTTTAGAAGTTATTATAAGCAAATGTGACAGAAAAATATTTGCAAAAATACTTTCAAGTTTGATATGCGAACAAATGTTCTCATTTCCACTGTGTTATTGTTTTGAAGTGTTTTTCCACGCTTGTTTCCCTACTTTGGCCGATTGTTTTTGCAATTTGCTTGATTTTCTTGTTATAGAGCATACAGTCGCATACCATGATTTATGTACGACAAATGCAAAGAAGCATAAAACAATTTGTTAGCACACGGGCGCACTTTTACTCCCAAAACCGAGAGCTCTTTGCCGCACAGTCGGAGAGAAACCTTTATTTATGTGATAAAATGTAAAAATGTAGTTCTAAGCATATTTTTTATTTCATAAATATGTTTACATGTACATATGACAGTGTGTGTTTCACTTGATCAGGGTATCCATATCAGTTTCGGCAATCCGCTTGCTGGCTAACTCATTTTACTTGGTTTGTTAAAAATAAAACAAAATCCCTTTGACTTAGTTAGACAAATGTTGACATTGGTAGTGACCAATCAGCTGGCATACCAAAGCAAATGGCTTGAAGTTAACTTGAACCCCTTTTAATATAACAAACAATACATTGAAGGGTAAAATAAATTTGTAACGCAGCTATCCGTAGGGATTTTGGTAGGATTGTGCTACATAAAAGTTATCCGGTACTACATTCATTGAAGTCCTTTAATGGTAAAGACAAATCTTACCTTATTACAGTCTACAAAATGGATACAACAAAAAGTTGAAGTGACTTTTCAATGTGTGCATAAGCTTCTGCTAAATGGAGAATCAATGTATTCAAGTTCGCTATGTGTCTTAGCTGAGCTCTTGGTTTTTATTCTAACCGTCAGTTTAACCTAATAGAATGGGTCGCTTGGCATGTCATATCAATCCGAAGTCAGAATAAAAACAAAAAATATTAAAAAAAATTTTGAATCTTATGGAGAGACTCTTTAGACTTCTAGAAGTAATTTTGGTTTTGATTTGTCTCCATGA
This sequence comes from Bactrocera latifrons, assembly GCF_001853355.1. Classification (NCBI taxonomy): domain Eukaryota; kingdom Metazoa; phylum Arthropoda; class Insecta; order Diptera; family Tephritidae; genus Bactrocera; species Bactrocera latifrons. Next base: position 607,470 of record NW_017535341.1, read on the forward strand.
ATGATGAGAAGGGGATTAGCCTTCTACATCCGAGCTAGGATCCTGGACACACGGTCTGCTTCTTGGCTGGCAAGCCGAAGGGCTTTCCTCTGCGCTGGTAATAAGGTTATACCGCTTTTACTTCGTCGTCTGAATCTTGTTCCTTTTGAACACAAGCACTACGTGAAAGCGAGGTTGATATTTGGGAGGGATAGGTTGTTTGTTTGCATCCGCAACTGCCTTTGTCCATTTTGAGTGTTAGCTAATGCGACACAAATAGTAACCTAGATTTAAAGTAACTTTTTGTAGAAGCCCCATCCAAAATCTCTTCTTAAATCGCTTACTCACCATGTTTTTAGAGATCAATATTCGGATTTATAATACTATGTATTCAACTTCAGCCTTTAGCTTCCTTATTATCGGCTTTTAAATTTCATCCTTTGGGTCGACGATTGTTTGCATTCTAACCTGCTTACTCAAATAACCGCTGTGACACTTCAACAATTTTTCGCAGCTGTCAGAGCAATCTGCCAAGCTCGTTACTACCATTTCATAGCCAAATACATGCACACAGTTACATTTACATTTACACAATCATAAATTGTGGATGAGCGCTTTTTTGAAGAATTGATTATCTTTTTCTTTATTCGCTTTTATTTTTTGTATGTGTGCGTTCTTTTTGCTCTGAAGCTTCGCCACTCATTTGCCATATCATTTTGCGACGAGCTGAGTAGCTGGAGAGATGGAAAGCTAGGAGTCTGATGGGAAGCTGATGAGTGCAGGGAGAGTTGCCATTTATTTTGTCTTTTGGCGCTGCTTCATTGTCATTAAGATGTCAAATATTTGTAGAAATATAAATTTCAAATATTTTTTTTAGTTTCAACCGACCAGCCAGTCGGTGTGGGAAGGGGTGGGAAGAGCAAATATCAATCAGTTTTGGGTTGGATTGCTTAGCGTGGTAGTGTTATGAAATCGGTTATGATCTAAATTTTAGATATGTATGTATATATGTAGTTATATAAGATCAATAAATGTCTTTTAGAACTTTTTTTTGGAACTTTTTGACCCTATTTACACTTGACTTCGTGTTTTTTGATACTAGTTACCTCAGTTATTCGTCACCTATCAGTCGTTTATTTTGGCTCTAAACTTGTCCTCTTAATTAAGTTTTAATATTAATATGGGCTTGCAATCATGACCTGACCTGATCTGAACACGCATGAAACTCTTAACATATACCCTGAATAAACAGACTTAACGAAAACAATGAACACTTACAACGACGGTTAAAAAGGAAACAGGCACACGATTCTGAGACATTACGTGCAACGGACGCGTACTCTTGAAATAAGAAAATACAAGCAAGTAACCTTTTTGTCATAATCATTAACTAAAATGTTGAACTAGAAAGTATGAACAAGTTACGTTTTTCATAGTCGTTAAAGAAATTTTAAACTACTCAAATATAAACAAATTACCCTTTTTCGGAAATAATAAATAAAGTATTTAATTACAATATTGTTCCCAACATTGATAGGATTTCTAATCTCGTAAATATGATCTCTCAGTTCTATAATCCCATGTGGTAACTTAATTTCAGAACTATATGAGTTTCTCTTTAGCTCATCTTGGGCTATAATTTGTGTAGGGTTCTGTGCGGCGCTTTATCTCGTGCTTTTCATCTAATAACATATCTAAAGTAAAGCTTATTATGGGGATTTAGAGATATATTTTGAAGGAAGTGCTTGTTTATGAACAGATTAGAAAAATATGTTACCATTAATTTTTTTTTTTGTATAACAAAGGCAAATTTTCTCATTTCTTGTTTACATAACGGAGTGATAACTTCAAAATATACTATCCAAGCCTAGTAAACTATAGTGGAAAAGAGCTAACAATTAATACTCTACATATTTTAACAGCTGATTACCTACTTCGTTGTTCCGACACTGTTGCGTAGATTTTGTGAAGAAAAGAAACGCTAGGCAGCTTAACAGTTTAAGATCAGCTGTGAATCCGATTTCGCTCCTGATTCAACGTATGTGACATGCATCCACGAGTTCAGCAAAATGTTAGCATTACTTGAGCTATTCAGAAATGGAACTTATCTCTTATCTTGCACTATATGGTTGATTCGAGATCATAAAAAGTCTTAATGCTCCAGTTCTTTATCAGTTCTTAGAATCATCCGTTAACTTTGGGGCGCTGCTTGTAGAGGAGTATATGGTATCTAATTTCTGTATCATAATAAAACGATTTTAAGTTTTGTAAAACCATAAACTAGAATTTACGACCTTGTGCTTATTAACACTATGAGGTATCTTTATAACGTTTCAAAAACTCTGAGTTCCGACTCTGAGTTATAATAAATTTATTTGTGTTCAAACAGTATAATTTCATCCAACCAACAATTTCCAACCCCAACTACCCAATAAATCGTCGTCATCCGACTGAAGGCCGGCATTCCCATACGGAACATTCCAGAGTAACATCATTCTCCGTGCCCTGCATTCTGCCGAATACACTCTTCACGTTTCCTGAAGGTTGGATCTTAAGGGTCACTTAAAACACGTTCAATGTTACTAAGTTACCTTTTGTTTAAAAATAGAATATTCTTGGTTTGGGCCAACTCAGCTGCCATTTTTACTTCTTTCTATTTCTATGTGACCGGGTATCTAGATGATATTAACCGAGTTACCTTCTCAGAGTCTAGTGATTGCGTACTTGCAAGTCCACTTTGAACCTTTTGTTATCCCCATAATTTTGGCCTGATGTACTGAATTGTAATAATTTAAAATCGCGCTCCTTTTCCTATTTCACCCTCTGATCCGTCTGTGAATATGTCGGTTTCACCGTTGGAACAGTCGATCACATAACATTCTTTTATATTGGGGAATGAAACCTTGTGTTATACATTAACAAAATCCAGTAAAATACCATGCCCGTAGTGACACCAAGTCTAGCTACAATGACCTATAATCAAGAGGTGGCCGTATGCATTGCCTCATACTTCACTTACATGTTGTATTGGCCGCTTGTCGAGGATAAACTCCATTTAAAGCCTTTGTTGACGGAGTTTTCATTGCGCCCGTGGTTTACAGCAAGCTGGGCCAGTGCACCTATTCTAGGGGCTTAATAGGATAATTTTTCTATAATGACATCACCACACCACCGCTTCATGCGACAGTATTGGTCTCTGACGTTTCGTTTTGGATGCTACAAAATTTTTAGCAAGCTTAATGTTCAGGATATAACAATAGTACAGTTACCACCAAAGCAACATGACATTTGTTTCGGTTAAAGAGTACTGATTGCGTTCTTGTGGCACAAGGTATATATTTTAAGGTCTTAATTTATTAAATACTGTTTAACACTTTAAGCTTATCATATTGGCTGCGTGCTAAAGAAAAACAACGCCACTATTTGCCCACTATTAAAAATTTCGACTCAAACTCAAACAGGGAGCAACCTAATGCGCGCCGCTTTAAACACACAAACTCTACTACAAATATTAACAAGTGTCTTATTCAATAAAATTCGAAGAAAATGCGGCTCTAGACATACTTAAAATCTATCACACTGAAACGCCTCGTCCGACTAAACCAATTTATCTTCGCAAAAAACAAACATCATGGAAACACGAAGAGGCTGAAAGCAATTCAAGCTTAAAAGCAAAATAAAAAAATCAAACTAAAATTAGAGACCAGCAAGTGAAAGAGGTAAAAAGTGTGTTGAGAGCAGCAAGTGCATAAAATAAGATATAGGTAGGTGCTTGTATGTATGTCTGTTCACGTCATTTGTAATCTAAGATGCCAAGCGAGCAAAGCAAGTGTAAACTTTGAATGTATTGACCGAGGCGAACGCACGGAAAGGATAAGAAAACGTTGGGGAGACACTGCAGGCGTGTGAGAGAGTGTTTGGCGATTTGACGAATTTGAGCGTTAACGCTAGCTTACAAATTTATTGAAACCCGTTGCGAAACTAATATTGATACACACGAAAAAAAGAGCGGAAAAAATCCAAAATTTATGATATGAAAACAACTAAGGCAAAGCAAAGCAAAAAGGAATATGTGAAAAGTTAGGAATTTGAAAAGGATAGATGTGAATTATACTGGCAGGATATAAGCCAAATGATGGAGCATACGCCTCATTCACCCACACACGCACTCAGAAGACGTAGCCACCTCCCCATGCAAAGAAATAGCAAACATGATAAATAACACACGCAAACAATCAAACAAACAACAACATAAATAAAAAAGCAACTGAGCAAATGGACGTGCGAAAAGCACCAGCAGATAAAGCGTGTTGCAAGTACAAGGTAAGGATGCAAACAATTCGGGCCTAAGTGCACATTATGACTAAACTAAAGCTTAGATAGGCGGAATAAGAATTAAATTCATAAAAATCAAGAAAAAAGTTTGATTTTAGTTGTAATCGAAGTTATACTGTTGACAAATGCAAAATTTTTCTTACAAAAACTTTTTTTTATCGCCCAATTTGTATAAAAATACGTGCCAAATTACGTGAAGTTATCTTGTTCAATAAAAAAGTTTTACAAACAAGTGTTTTATTCCGATCGTTCCATATCTATGGCAGCTATATCCTATAGCGACTCAATCTGAACCATTTTTCAGAAAATGTATCATTGTTTTAAATAATAACCCAAATTTTATGAACCTATCTCCTCAGATGAAGAGGTATTCCATAGAAGGTCTTCAATTTGACGATCACTTTGTACGGCAGCTATATGTTCTTATAGTCCGTTTTATAGTTTTTGTATAGAAGCATTTAATTCGATTGTTCAGTTTGTATGGCAATCCGATCTATGCTATGCCGTTTGAGATTGCTTAAGTTCATGATCCAAGTAAAATTTCGTGGAGATATTTTAGGGATCGGTTTGTACGACAGCTACATGTTCTTATAGTCCAATGCGAACATTTTTTTCATTTTCACATTGCCTTGTGAAGTAGCCGGGGACAAATTTCGAGAAAATATTTTGTCAAATAAAAAAGTTTTCCGTATATTGACTTTATTTTGACCGATCAGTTAGTACGGCTGAAATAGCTATACTGTTCCGATATATAGCGGTGACTTGTACAATAATCTTTTTCAAATTTCGTGATAATATCTTTGCAAATAAAAAAGTTTAGCTTACAAGATATAAACTTTAATCGATCAACGTACTAGAATGGTCTGATATGAGCAACTTTCTTCAAAACATTCTGTGCCAAATTTCGTACTTTTAATGTTCGCAAAACGCGTTGATGTCCAATGATGTTACTAAGGTTTATGTATAGCGTGACATCTGGGCAGTATAACCTAACCTAATACATCTACTACAACAAACCGATAATACCTCAATATAAAGTGTTCCTTGGGTAAAAAAATAAGAAGAAAAGGATCGGCAGACAATTCAGAAGTACTAATCGTAGGAACTGGAAGACTCATCCTAAGTCGTTGTGTAAATATGCACTATTTGATTGAGCACATGATTATGTGAGTGCATGAATAATTGAAGAATTGATTGCGTAAGCGTTTAATTGACCCTTATGCTGTGAAATTTATTAGCAAAGAGCAGGAGATGAGCAAAGTTGGTATATAGTCTGAGGAATTGCTTGCAATTTATATGCTGATGACGGACGGCCGATGTGCAAGCGACTCTTAAGAGCTGCAAAATGAGAGAGATGAAAATATTTTTCTATTTAAAGAATTTGTAAAATAAATTTCAGAAGTTTAAGTATCCATGCCCCACTGGTCGTGGTCTTACATTCATCTTTGCAGTGCTGGTTATCAGAGCTCAGATTCGCCTTACTTTACACAATACAACTTAAGTGAAGTACGTGCTTAATTTTAATAACACTCGGAAATATTATTTCTTTAGTTAAAGGCACAAGACATATCGCTCGGTAAACACGTACTCACAGCTAAATTCAGAAAACTCTCTATTTTCGTCCAAAGTTCTATTGTGATTTCAGCAGAAAGCCAAAAAAAAGACAAAACTCAGCAATTTCAAATTTTTGTTGCCACAAAGAATAAATAGTTCTAAGCAGATCGCCAGTACCGTGGCCGTGGTTTTATAATCAAAGGGAATGTTACTACTTATACTCTTGCAACCAGTTGCTACAGAGAATTATAGTTTTGTTCACCTAACGGTTGTGCATATTACCGAAAAATGTTGGAGATAGATATAGGATTATAAATATATTTATATAAATGATCAGGATTTGAAATCCGGGTGGACTGTCTGTCTGTTCGTCTGATCGTGCATCCAAGCTGAACTGGAGCAAAACTTGAGATATCTTGATGGATACGCGAGCTTCTTAATACAAAAAAAAAATTTAATTCGTAGATGGGCGTGATCGGACTTCTGTTATGCTCACAAAACGCCATTAACTAAAACGTGTTAACGGCCATAACTAAGCACGAAATTAAGGTATAAAATTGACATTTAGCACAGGGGATTCCAGTAGCAAGGGGCACTTTTGGGCAAAATTGTTTGAAAAAGTGGGCATAGCCCTGCCCTCTAACAAGTCTTATGTACAAATCTGCTATACCAACCAAATTTGCTGCATACAAATATTATAAGAACTTCTACCAAAAGTGTCAAAATGGATAAAGCGGGAGATAACCCCGCTCACTTCCCATATAACGGTACCGTTAAGAACTACTAGAAGTGCGATAAATCAAAAGTGAGAGAGCTTTATGAGAGGACGTATGGTATATCTGTCTGTTTCGAACATCCGGCTGATTTTACTCTATATGATTGGTTTAACACCTTAAAGTATTTCTCTGGCTTGATTATAGCGAGTTGCCAGAGTATAAAATGTTCGGTTGCACCCGAACTTAGCATTTCCTTACTTTTATTAACTATACTTTACTTTACTTTTTTACTTTTGTGGAACCCTGTAGTATCAGAACCGTGTTCTATAAAAATAAATTATATATTAAATTTTTGTAAATTGCCTAAAGTCAAATACTTGTATGACTTAATATTGAATTTCTGCTGAGTTTGTTAATTAAAATATCATCACAACCTTATGTTTTTGAATTGTGAATGTTTTTGTATTTGTCTTAGTTCTATCCTGGAAGTATTATCAGATAAATGGGCAAAAGGAGGACCTCTCCGACCCGTTCGATATCAAACGAGGTTGCAGACAAGACGACTTCCTTTCCTGCGCCTTCAAACCAAAAGAAAAAGTTTCGATTTTTGCAATGGTTAATTTTGTAGAGCAAATTACTTAAATACTTTTTTTTGCGGAATGAACATTTTTGTACAAAAAAAAAAAAATTATAAGTCGTGCAACGAGTTCGAGGTAGACTGAGAGCGCGTTGAGGATGAACTGTGCTCTGGACGACCAACGATCTTTACCGACGAAGGCCACGCTCAAAAATCCAATTCTAATTAATTTTTTTTTTCTGTCTGTTTTTTATTGTCTTTATTAAAATACGTATTTTTTATTTTTAGTTGAGATGATCCTGAAAGAAGTTCTGCTGACTACGCGGATGCACCTTTTCCGAGGGACTGCCGGAAATAGCGTCGTAATGGCTGCCATTTTGATATTTTTCATTTTTTGAAAATTTTACAAAAAGTTTATTAAATATGAGTCTTTTAAATGGAAAAATATTCATTAAAATATTTCGTTTTTTATATGTGTAAAAAATTATTGAAAAACCCGTTTTTTGCCCAAGGAAACCCATGGAACCCCTTATGGTAATGTGATTTATTTGAGAATTTGACACTTTAAATTTGCTTCATGAGCTATCATAAAGCTACTTAGTTTTCTTACATGTGAACCTACCTATATATTTTCTCTATTTGGCATTCGAATTGTCTTGGAGGTCTTAAGTGCAATTTAGTATTCACACAAAGCTTCTGAGCGCGCAGAGACGGAGTGACATTCACACCGTTTTTATTAAGCCACTTAAATACGAGTGACGAGCTCAGCAGACTGACATCTACGCCGTCGTCACAAATTTTATTGTCTGACAACATTTCTGCGTCTGAAAAAACTTTTGCTCATTTCGATTTTCACTTCAACTAATTGCGCGCCCTTCTCACACTATTTCGCATTATCTTTGCTCACCGACTGTTACTATAACAACAAAGCGCCTAAGAAAACGAAGTGCCACGCGGTGAAAGAAGTTTAAATGTTAAAACTCTTTGAAAGTTAAGCCCGGGTCCCACTATCGACGCAAGTAGCACAATTTGTACCGATTTTTATTGGTCTACATCGAGGCAAAATGCCAAAACAAAATTGAGTTAATTTTTAGCAGTCACATTATCGGCGCATATTGTATCATTTTCTCTCGGCGCATATCGGCATTAAATATTCTGCTGCGATAATCGGCGCAACGCGGTCGCACTGTTGTGCTCAATCAGCTGTTTGCAGTAAAAGTTTTATTTATTTTAAAACATGGATTATTTGAAGAAGAAAAAAGTTGCAGTTGCTCTGCTTACCATTGCAACATTAAAGCTGAAAAAGAAAAATCAAAAACTTAAAACAAATCCTAAACAACGTAGTATCTGAGTGAGAAATTGGCTGGAAAGAAGAAATACTAATGGTGCATATGAAACGACTTTACGTGAATTTCGAGAAGTTGATAGCCAAAGTTTCTTTTTAAAAATTACGTGCGAATGAACGAAAAGAATTTTAATGAATTACTGCAGCTAATTTCCCGACTGATTAAAAAAAGAGATACAGTTTTCGTGAAGCTATTCCAGCAAGCCATCGTTTGGTCTGCACTCTCCGCTTTTTGGCCACGGGCGATAGCTACAAAAGTTTTTCAGCTTTTTTCCGTATTGCCCCAAACACTATCTCAAAGTTTGTTCCTGAAGTTTGTGAAGCGATTTACAGTCAGCTTCGAAATACTTACCTGAAGGTAGGAACACATGCTTTACCAAATCCATATTTATATTTTTCATATTTCCCCTTATTTAGATACCTTTAACAAAAGAAGAATGGGCTGAAGTTGCTTCGAAATTCGATTTATTATGGAACTTTCCTAACTGCATAGGAGGCAAGCATGTGGTCATGATCGCACCAGCAAAATCAGGAAGTACGTTTTACAACTACAAAGGAACTCACAGCATAGTGCTTATGGCAGTTGTTGATGCCAGTTATAAATATTTGTATATTGACGTCGGCTGCAACGGGCGTATTTCAGATGGTGGCGTTTTCAGTAAATGTTCTCTACAGCATGCCCTCGATACGGATTCTCTAAATTTACCACCTTCTCGTCATTTATTAGTCGTGAAATGAATGTACCTTTTATTTTAGTGGCAGATGCATTTAAAATGCACAATTATTTGATGAAGCCGTATCCTGGTCGCATTTTATCTGGTAGCAAACGTATTTTTAACTATAGGTTATCAAGGGCTAAGAGAATAGTCGAGAATATATATGTATATATATGTTTGCAACCAGTAGAGATATCGAAGATCGATTAATCAAAGACCATCGACTCGATCTTTTTGTCTAATTTGTTTTTTCGATTGGAATCGAGAATCAATTCAAAAATCATGACGATTGATGTGGATTTTTTTCAATTTTAAAATTAAAAAATTATTGATAAAGATTTTTCAAATTAATACTTAAAAATTTGTTGTTATTGGCGTATTCGATCGGTGCTCAAGTGCCCGATAAAAATCGGCGCATTTTTCGATTTTTACTGCTCTTTATCAAACATTATAGCCAATATCGGCCATTATTGTCGCATTTCATAATATTTAATGCGGTCACATTATCGGTACATGAAATACGCCAAAAATTGGTACCTTGCGCCGATAGTGGGACCCGGGCTTTAGTATGTATTCGGCACTGTTGGAGTTATATTTTACGTCCCGATGTGACGCCGCGCGTTGACAGTTGAATATGGCAGCCAACTCAACGTTGATTCACGTGGCGCGCTCGCAACGCCATGCTGTTCATCCTAATGTACGCGCTTCCAGTTTTATTCAATGCGAAGTGGTGAAATATTTTGTCGCTGGCAGCGGTGCCATTCAAGTGATCTCTCCGAATTTATGACTTTTCCACACAAAAGGTGGCGTTATTGTGGTGACAGTTCGAAGCATTGTTTTTCGGCAATAGTTTGCTTCCTTGCCTTTTTTTCTCGCATTCAGGTTTACAGCTCGTTTGTGTTGCTGCTGCCTCTTCTTCTTTTCCCAGACTTTCAAATTTCGTCTGCATGCCATTGTTTTACGGAAAGCTGTTGAAAATTAAAATTACCTTCGTTCACGCAACGCGCTCACACATGCGCGCACGCTCCTTGCTAAGTGGTAATGCGTGTGCCCTCTCTGCTGCATGCGTTGATTCGGAGCGAGGCAGCTGCCGTTATGCGAAAGTTGAAAAGTGGCAGAAAAGACACTCACAAGTTGATTACAAACTTTGACGAAGGCAATAACACTTACCCCATACCCTTTTGCAGGTGTGAAATGAATGCTGCCTGGAAGCTGGGAAGTTAATAAGTTTGTCCCTTGGAAGAACTAGCTAAACGTAATTGTGCCGTCGTGCAGAGTTTTTATGATTGAGGGAATATCGCATGAAATTGCATGTATGACTGTGTAATGTAAATGTATGAATTAGCAGTAAGGTGTTTAGAGCAATGGAATTAGTGAAACTTATTTGTGTGGGCTCAGTTCTCGTAATTAACGCTGCAAAATTAATCGCAGAATTATTAAGGTGCGTAAAATCTTATATTTCTCCAAGAAAAATGTTTTTCTAGTTTTCCAAAGGTCTACAGCAATTAAATTCGGTATATGGTAATCTCATAAGAATTCTTCTGCATTACAATACAGCGTCGGTGTGAGCCGAAAACACAACACTTCGTCAGTTGTCCCTATCCTTTGCAAGGTCACGCCATTCGTACATCCCAAATGCAGACAGACTTTTTGGAATATTGCGAAACTAAATACTTCGAAATTAATCTCCGTAATAGACAACCAAAATCCATTTAGCAACTCCCCCATAAGTGCAAGAAAAACTGTTGAGCATACAATGCTTAATATAACAAAGCCTGTCAAAAAGCAATGCCCAAGGTTTCCCACAGCAAACATAAAGCAGCAGTTTACTGGTGGACTGAAAACGTACTCTGACAGACATGTCTTCGCCTTCGCAGATCCTACACGAGATCCAGGCGCAGAGGAGCTGCAACTCAAGAAGCTGATCAATACAAAGCAGCAAAAGAGGAACTGAAGCTTGCCATCGACGGCAGCGAAAAGAAACAAGTGAGGAAGGGCTAAGTTCGGGTGTCACCGAACATTTTTTACTCTCGCATGATAAAGTGATAATCGAGATTTCAGGCGTGGTTGAGAACCGATTTCACCCATATTTGGTACATGTCATCAGGGTGTTAAGAAAATATTATATGCCGAATTTCATTGAAATCGGTGGAGTACTTCCTGAGATATGGTTTTTGGTCCATAAGTGGGCGACGCCACGCCCATTTTCATTTCTTTCGTAAAATTTAGTGTTTCTGACGTTTTTTGTTAATCGGTTAACGCACTTTTAGTGATTTTCAACATAACCTTTGTATGGGAGGTGGGCGTGGTTATTATCCGATTTCTTCCATT
>NW_017535341.1:619457-651199 GCF_001853355.1 Bactrocera latifrons
CTATAATACTCTCTTTAGCAACTTTGTTGCGAGAGTATAAAAATGGGAGGAACTACGCGAGGATATAAACAGAAACCCATGAGGACTCGAATATAAAATAGTTATGAAGAAACTCGGCGCTCGAGCAAGGCCACCTGACCTAACCGCTGCCAAAATGGATCGTAAAAGCACTATTCCCCATACACGAAATAAGGGTCAGAGACAAAGAACACATTCTAAGATCGGCGCAAATCCCCCAATTTACCCTTGAAACTGCAGTCCTCAGAGTTGCATCAGCCTACCGATCAGTGTCCGTCGATGCAATATTAATTATAAGCGGAAATGCCCCAATATCCATCCGAAAGGAAAAAAGCTGTCGGAGCTAAAGAAGTTATCCGGCCAGGCTTATAAAAGATCTAGACTCACAGACAGGCCGAAAATTCGGAGAGATAGATTTTTACACATTTACAGAATGGGAAAAGACGAGCCGTCATGCCTATACAACGACGGGACAGAAGACGACGCTGAACACACATTCTTTGAATATTTGCGCTGGCAAAGAGCACGCACCGCCGTAGAGGACCTGGGTGGCCCAATAAAAGCGGACAATTTAGACAGGTCGGGTTGGAGAGTGAAGGAAACTGGGGAATTATCAAGAAATTCCCTGGACTCTTGCTACGCAGCAAACAGCAGACGGTTTCTTAGAGGGGGGTTTTAGTGACCTGCAAGTGGCTTATACCGCTGCTGTGACGATGGCACCGATGATGCGGAAGACATTTTCCACTAACTCACCCGGCGAAAAAAAGAAGCCTTCATTACTAATTTGGCATTAAGACCGTATTAAAATAAAAGTAGATAGAACTGAATAACAAAGTCAGCGCGACCACATGCCAAGTCTATAGTTCGAAAATATTTTCCTTCTCCTCAAACTCGGAAATTGTACGAAAGAAAAGAATATATCATAAAAATATATAAGAAAATAAAATAAACGACAAGAAAAAAATGCCGACAAAGAAAGTGACCTTATAAGCACTTTGATAGGCACAAAGCGCTTCGTTGATCTAGAATTTTTTTTATTTATTTATTTTATTTTATTTTTTTTTTGTGTATAAAATTATTCAGCAATCTTTGAAATACTCTTCAAAAACGTATGTGGCCAGTATTTCAACAAGCGCGTGGTCTCCGCCGCCGGTATCAGTCCTAAAATCTAGCTCAACGAGAGATTGGGTCCGGATCTCTGTCGCTGATATGCCTTTACAGAATATAATATATGCAACCAACATACGTATAGTAAATAACCCAAAGAAAGTATCTTGGAAATGTTTTCCTTGTCTAAAGTGTTCTGGTACTGATTTCGGCATCCGCTTTTTATGTTACAAAAATTAGCTTAGATTTTAAAATTTAGCTTTGAAGAAGGTAATCTAAGATTAAACTGAGAGTTTGAGCTTTTACTTTAATTACTGGATTGTCTTTCTGTAGCATGAAACAATTTGCTTTGTTCTACTATTTTCAACTCACTCCAAAATTGCATTTTTTGGGATTCCTCAATTTAGTTACGAAATTATTGTTTCTCGGTCTTGTTCAAAAATAAATACATTATTTTACAAAACATTTTAAATTCATAACTTTTTATTAGTTCATACTAGAGGACCCATCCAGGCTTCACTGTTGCTGATATATAGATAATACTAATAATTACATATATATGATTTCTATTAGTTGGAATATAGCAATTAGCAGAGAATATGAAGTAAAATAGAATGCGCATCTCGTACGACGTACACGTTATATGGCGGGTTTTACTGGTCCATAAACTCATAAAAATGATGGATATGAGGGAATATAAATAAACGTACATATGTATGTGATATTATTTATATGTCTGCTGTAAAATTAAATTTATACATAWATATGTATTAATAGTTATAATCATAATTGCTTAGTCATTGCGACAAAAACGAAAACAAAAGTTTATTATAAATTTCATATAAATTAATTAATTGTTTCAATTTTAAATAAAAAATAAAATATTAGCATCTATTGACCAGCAATAATTTTTAATTTTCTTTGTTTCRAACTTCCTTTTTGCACAGCCCAAATGCAGTGTTTTCTTAAAAGTATTAATAACATAAAATCTAAAATTTCTAGTCAATGGTTGCAGCACTCCCCACTGAACCATTCGGGAGTAGAATTTTTGCATGATTCTAACATGAAAGCCTTTATGCATAATTTCTCAGGCTCTAATATAATATAAAAATTATAACATGGTTTACACTAGCACTCATAAGGGCTTCCGATGGAGCAACGAGATTACCAAAATCTGTAAGTGATTGATAGGTTTTGTGAAAAATGAACAGTTCACTAGGAGCAGTTTAAACTTCATCTTTTTCCTTAATTCCTCGTAACATTTTTCACATTTCAACAAAATATCTAATTGATACCAGCTCTAAACTAATATCTAACTGGTTACAAAATCTTTGCATCTGTCAAATGTAAAAATGAACTTGATAGCTGTAAAATTATTTCTCAACAAGAAAAATTAGAACGGGGCGAAATAAAAATGAGTGCTTTTGTTATATTTTCCTCAATTATTTTAGAAAGGGATGTACATGCAAAGGAAGCTGTTAGCAGGAGGATTTTACGTGACCATTCGAATCCATTAGATGTGCCGGATTTCAAGTAAGAATGTAACATTTGAAAATTATTAAAGAGCGCATGCAAAAATCTCTTTTGAAGGTTAGGTTTGTGGCAAGCTACCGGGTAAACAAAAGTGCTTTTGAAATGCTGGTAAGCGTCGTAGCTCCGCATGTCAAAGGAAAGTAGCATCCCGGCACGACTGCAGTTGGTTTTCAAAAATCAGTAGGGAAGGATGTTGTTGTTGCAATGGGTCGCAGTACAATTGCGAAAGTTCTTAAGCGGCTGCTTAATGTTTTAGAAAAATACATTTGTTCACAATGGATTAAACTTAATATGACGGAGGCCGAAATAGCCGCATCAAAACAACATTTTTTACAAAACTTCGGTATACCTGGCGTGGTTGGATGTGTAGACGGAACACATATTCGGATAACAAAGCCACATAAAGATCAAAGTCTTTTCGACAACCGAAAAGGATATTTCAGCATCAACGCAATGATTGTAAGTACCAAATATAACTACATACTTGTAACTTTATTGTTGGTAACCAATTTTTTTAAATTTTCTTTTAGATTTGTGACTACAATATGACAATGAGAGCAACAGATGCCCGTCGCCCTGGTTCAAGCCATGATGCTTTAATATGGAGTGTGAGCAGAGCTCAAGAGTATTTCCAACGCAACTACGAAGGCGGTGAACGTGGCTGTTGGCTTTTGAGTGATGCTGGCTACGCGTTGCAACCATATTTGCTAACTCCGTTTAGGGATCCAAGTGTTGCAACACCACAACATACTTTTAATCAAATACACTCTTCGGCAAGGAATATTATAGAAAGAAGTATGGGTGTTTTAAAAAGCCGATTTAGATGTCTTTCTCGTCTTTTTTCAATGCCGCCCACGACGGTATATATGCCACACAACTGGGCAATTTTATCTTCTGTTGCTGTTAACGTGTGCTTGTTAAACGGCCCTCCCCCAGTTGCTATAGCTTCGGAATTATTGTGGGCAACTTTTTTCCTGATAAAGGACTTCCAATCCATCCAAACCTAATGAAATATTAGATTTAGAAAAGTTCTTAAGAATTAGAAAATGTATTGTGTCACCTTTTTCCAGCCGGAAATATATTTTTCTGGTGGGCCATGTTTGTTAAGCTCCGCTGCTAACTGCTTCCAAAGCGCATCGCTTTTGACTTTATCGCCTTTTACAAAGCCACGGGCGATGGGCTTCCATGAATTGGATAATTATTGCATCCTGCTCTGCCTTCTTATGTTTTCCCCTTTAAAAATATCACTTTTCTATTAACAATTTTTTTTTTATAATCAAAATTAACTATTTTTAATACTTTTTTGTGCAAAATTTAAACATTTAATTACACTTACATGTTCGCGCAACAAATTCCCAAGTTTGAATTGAAGTGAATGTAAACCGACCAATTTCTTGTGAATTCGCTTTCCAGAACACGCCTATTCACTCGAAATTAATTTTTGGAAAAAAATGTGAAAATAAATCGGGGGAGGTGGAACATAGAACACCAAGTGTCGGATTGAAAGTGAATTTGCTTGATATTCACTCGGAAGTGCATCACAGAACCTGCCTGAATGAGTCTTCCAAATTGGTTGTTAAAATCGAAATCATTTAGCAGACTGTTATCTTCTTCCTCATTTGCAAGCAACTCCGGTTCATTATTAGAAGAGCTGATCCATTGAATCCTGCGTCTCTTCACAGTTGCTAAATGAACTAGTTTTTATAATTTTGAAAGCCAATAACCTGGCTAAAATATTACTCAACTCAGCTACAGAGCGGTTGGTATTATTACCGCCTTTTTGCCTTAATACAGCAAATATATTTTCTAATTTGTCTTGGTTTAAAGATTTTGTCATAATGAGAAATTTGTCTGAATTATCTTTTAATACTTCTTCGACGACTAGAAGAGCAGGTTTTAATGATAACTTCATTCCATCTAAAAAATATACTCTTTTTTTCTCGTCGACAAATTTAACTCCCTCTAAGTAGCATAAGAATAATTGAATAAATGTATGTGTTTCTTTGTTGAGTTGAATAGAAACCGATAAGAGTTACCTGGTATAATGATCCACTATTCATGCAGTCAAAAATATTGTAAATTTTTGAAATAAATTCAACCGTTGATAAAGTTACCGCTTGTGGACTTTGCTTGAAACCCGATGTATCGCAAATAGTTTTAATAGCAACTTCAACTGTTTTGCTGCACACTTGCGTTGCAAATTTAACTCGAATTTTTTCAAATGAGTTTGGAAATCTGTGTTGTCTAGTCAACTTTGGACACATCTTGGTATTACAGTTTTCCTTTCGTTCCCACAACTCTTGTATGACTTTAAAACTTACAATGCCATCGGGCGTTTTTAGGTCACACTTCAGCAATGCATTCCGTAACGACTTAATCAAATGTGGGAAATCAAACATACAGTAAATGTTTTTCCCTTCAAAATTAAAATAAGGCTTTTCTGTACTAACCCCWAAATTAGAAAAGCATTTTCGATTAGACGATCCCTGATCGCAAACTAGTACATTTATATTTATGCCAAAGCTACTTATCATTCTCAGAATTCTTTAATAATTCCAAATAAAATATTTGAGGTTAATCCGYTCTCAGAAACAAAATAATTTAAAATTGAAGTAAAATTAGAGAACATTGATTTCAGCGTAAAAACGTATACCTGCTTACCAATTTTATTTCGAAGCCTTTCTCTCGAAGCCTGTACATTCAAATCCGTCAATCAAATCCAGTTTTGAATTATATATTAATTTCTTTCGAATTGACATTTCGTCCATCAAAAGTACCAAGTGATTTTTATTTTTTTCTTTTAATTCTAAACACATACTCTTRATGGAATCGAAGGCGACATTTTTGATACCAGGTTGAAGGAACTTTATTGGATCCCACCGATTTAAAGTGCTTATGTGTGGCAAATTTAAATTTAATTTATTCCTTAGAAAGGAAAAAAAAGCAATGAAACAATAGAAACTTTGTAAAAATTATGCTAACTTTTCTCAGCTGAACGAAAAGAACAGCGAAGGGCAACGAAGCCCCTGCGGCCTCAATAGGGCGCTGAAGGATTGCCAGTGACAGTAATTATCCCAGAAGCGACCAAGTGGCGCGGACAAAGCAACTGATGCAGCAACAGAGCGCGCATCCGAGTCACTGGAACTGGAAAAAACGCGCCGTTAATTTGCAAAACGAAATCGGACAAAAACACGGTGATTACATAGGTATGTTTGCCAGATATGTGTTCGTTAAACTACAGACAACAATGGCAATAACAACAAAACACTTGTAATAAACACGATGAAAAAAGTGAGAGAGTGATAAAGAATGAACCAAAAGGTCAGGAAAAAACTTGTAAAAACTGTAGATGTTTGCAAAAAGTTAAACAAAACACAAGTTAACGGTTAATAACAACAACAAAAGAGCGTTTAAATAATGCGCGCCAACAACAACAGCAACAATCAAAGTGCAGCGAAGAATTCTTAAGTAAAAAAATTACCACAAAAAAACTTGGCAACAATATCAGCATATAGTAGCTACAACAACAACAAGGCGTTGGCAACAACATCAGTCAATTAGTTGATAACACAAGGTAAACGAGGGAGTAGCCCCATGCACTCCACTGCATCGCAAGGATCGATTGCAGGAGTTCAGGGATGTCAGTGTGTTAATATAGCGCACAACAACATAAAAAGAAATATAATATATAATCGCTCTGATTTTCGAAGGTATGACAAGTTAATCGCTAACCTAAAACCAATTTTCAACTCGAAATAAACTGCTTTCTATTTTCGGTTATTAGAGAAACTCTGTAGCAACTCGTTTGAACTTCTGCAATTTATATTAAGCAAGAGGTTGGTGGGGCAGAGTTGAGGTTACCGGCTCCTCCATATTTCCAAGCAGTTATGTTGTTACCAATCCCATTTTGCGCGTAGGGCAATAACTTGCAACCACCTATTATTTACAATCGCTTTCACGCCAAACCACCGCAAAATTGCTTGGAGTGCACGATGGCTAATTTTCACGCAACATGTTGCCATATGTTGCAATCTCACACACACACACACATCTACAAATAAGGCTGTTTCCTATACATCAAATATCAGGTTTGTGTTTTTAATATATTTTTTCTCTTACATATTTTTAGCAATCTTTTTGTCCAAAGTTTATTTTTTATTGGCACAATTTTTGTATTCTGCTGAAGCTGGTAGCGCCACCAGCGTCGGTTGTGATTGTTATGTGCATTTCGATGAAAAATGCATGAAATGTTTTTCGCGGTAAAGCTATATGCATATATGCAGAACAGCAACAATAAAAATAGTAAGGAACAACAACAAAATGCGAAAAAGAACAACGAAAACAATGTTATGCTGGGGCAACATTTTCTCAGTTGTTGCTTTTTTTTGCATTGTCTTTCGTTGTCGTGCATGGTTAATGAGTGGAATATATCGCAAAAGCAAAATTAAAGTTGCGAAAAAGCGATGGTATAAAGAAAGCGGGTAAGGTATCAGTTGACACAAAGAAGCGTGTGATGAAAAAGTTGTTAAACGCTGCAATTTATCAGGGAACGAATGCTCGTTGAGCCACAAGGCTTTAACAATTACTTTCGGTTACACAAAATTGAGCTGTGAGCGCCCAAAGTGGTAGAGTGGCAAAGGGGGCGGCATAAAATTGAAAAATCTTTTCGATTGTGCAAGTAACAGTAATGAAATGTTCTTACAGCAAAAACAACATGACTGGTTTTAAACGTTTTTAAAGATATATGATTATGCAGGATCCAGCTTTTTTCGAAGTTTTAAAGTGTGAAAGAAAATACAATGTAGTAACTGTAAGGTCTGTAACTTAAGATTTTCATTAGGGTTGAAATTAGCTCCTTAAAATGTATACTTAAAAAGTGTGTAAAACACAATATAAGACCTTAAAGCCACTATCCAGAATCGAATCTTGATAAAACTTCTTTATAATATATAAAGTAATATATGTACTATCTATTCATATCAACGCATAGGGCCCATCTCAGAGACTTCTTTGCATCAGTCGGTAAACTCGAAAGTTGTGAATCTTAATCGCCTCTTCCGGCTTATAGAAAGGATCCTTAACTGGAGCAAACGGGCCTGCTCGCTGAGGATTACAAGCGCTATGAACACTGCACTAGCAAAGTCTACTGAAAAACGAGCTTTTTCTCAAATACTCAATGTGCAGAAAGTAGCTTCAAACTAAATTACTAAATTAGGTATTCACTGAATGTCTGAATAAGTCCTTATTTGATTAACGGGGCATCTAGATAGGATAGAATTTATAGAATACTATCTGTATTGAAGTGCCGATTGCCTGTGGAGACTCCACATTGCTCATAGCTTACTAGATATAGAATACTATCTAGTTTGCCATATATCGTAAGCGCAGTTTTCATTTCTATGAAAATTTCGAAGAGGCAACATATCCCATTTGGATATATGCCGGCGGCATTTTCATTTCGATAATATGAAATTTAGAAGAGCTAGTATTAATACGGTAGTGTTATATTATAAAAATAAAATACATTTTCCAAATAATGTTTTTCCAAAAAATTAATATTGTTAATTTAAAAAAAATTATGCAAATTGGGTTGGGAAGGAGCGAAGTCTTAAATTTGATAAACTTATACAAGCATAAATCCAAATATCATTGCTCATTTTAAATTTATTTTTTTAATTGGTATATTAAATTTATGCCACAATTATTAGTCCAAAAATATGAATTCTTATTTTTGCCAGAGATACATTTGTAAACAAAAGGAGCTTTATCCTTTTTTTATTTTCCACATAAAATATTTAATGAGTGCAAGAGCTACATCAGCTCGAATCTAAATACCCTACGTCTTTGCGCAAATCATTATATCATGCTAGCAAATGCCCACATACAGATTTGGCAATAGCAATAGCAATACGTTTGACAGTTAGTACTCTATAAGATCTATCCTGTCAAAATGCCCCGTAAACTCCTATATAATGGAAGATAACGAGAAGTAGCGGCAAAAAGTAATGATTTCAAAGAAGAATACTGATTTTCTGAAACAAGAGTAGATCTTCAGTTCTTTCAAAGAACAGTTGAAACTACTCTCTCATTGGGATTCGGCTCGTCATGGTTTTGAAATGCAATCCAAAGTTCTTGTTATGTTTTAACGATGACTGTATACTGAAAGAAAGTCTTGCCCACGCGACTTAAGATATATTGCGACCTCTCCTCTGTAACAACGACTCACATAGTTCCAGAACACTGAAAATTTCCACTTCTTGCTAGGCCACAATAACCATATGATTCCTATTCAAGTACAGAGAATCAAAGTTCCTGAACTTTCCCCTGAAGATTGCCGTGTAGTTTAACATCAGTCGTTTGGGAATTTACGGCGCCATGTCGCAGGAATAACAGTTTGCACAACACACTAAGCCCATATTAAATAGGTACTTTTTGAGCAGTAAAATTTGTCTATCGGAAGTTTGCTTTTACTGACTTTATCTGGCCCACTGCCACTAATTTTCCATGCCTACTCTATACCTTTAAAAAAGCACCTTCTTTGTGGTATTGGGACCAATCGAAATGAAGGTTTCACGTCCGAATATTCTAGTGGCAACTGTAGAGTGGGCAATGTTTTTCTCTACACACCGGCTTACTTGTATAGCAAATGCTTGGAAAATTCTTTGAAAACGTGGCATTGGTATGGTAAGTTTAGTGAACGATCCCTATACCAAATCTTTCCCAAGGTTACGAGCCGTCAGTACACCATTTAATGGTGATATCGCTAATCAATAAATCAATCATAGTTTACGCTTTTTGTATTGCTGTCCCAATTTTGCTGGGAGAAAACCAAATTGCATGGTACCACTAAGGGCCTTCATTTGTTGGGATAAGATTACCTTCCATCTGCCAATCCCTACTGCTGTCGCTTAGAAGTCAAAATATATAAACTATGTCGCTCTTCTTAGTCGGAGAGACTTAGTTACGTGTAAACCTCCTGGCGCAACCCTGTCTCAGCTTTAATTAATACATGCAAACAATTTATAATTAATTTTTGCTCATACTTTTTGCGATTTTAATCTGACAGTAGATCAGAGTTGGTTGGCTATATAATTATTTAATAATTCATATTAATAGAGTAAAATAAAAGGGGGATGATACCTTCTTTCTACGAATTCTTGGGTTGTTGCCACTTTTGGTTTTTCTTTGCAAAGTTTCGACGTTGTTGACAAAATGTTTAGACTTCGTAATTAGCTTTTCCGTAACGAAACCTCTAAAATAAAAAAAAAACTATAACGATGAAAGGCAGAACTGGAGGGTAAGGGGCTATGAGGAGTACATTAGTTATATCGACGGCGAGAATGTGATGAAAAGCCGACAGGCTATAACAAAAGAAAGAGGAAAATATTTACTTCGAACGAGTTGACGGCTATCTCCCTGCCTTTGCCACATTACACTTTAGCGACGACTAATGATAGAAGCTATTGCAACTTGATTTCATTCTGCTGCCACTTGGAAGCTTAATCAATGTGGAACTTTCTGCCACTTTTTAGGGGCAACTGCTTTGAAACTTTCAACACGAGCAGCTGTTGGTCGCCGATAAAGCAGGAAGGAGATGGAAATACTACGACGTAGAGACGCCGAGCTGATTGACAATGTTTTGTCCCGATTTTTCAACAGCGAAACAGTTGTTGCCTGGGTTATTTTATTATTTTTGTTATAAAGTAATGTTGGTTTGGTTGAGTTAAAACATTAAAAGTTGTGCGGCTAGTGAAAACAAAGCAGCTGTTGTAATTAGTGTGAAAACGATTAGTTAATGGGAAGCTTTTACTTGTGTACAACAGAAAAAATAATAACAGAGACCACTGTGATAAAGCTGCAATCTATTCTGTATGGAGAAAACAAAGCTACTTTTTTAAACTATAGGTTATACAACCATAATTATGTGTTTGAGCCATGAGCAACAGCTTTCCGAAACGGATCTGTGTTCTTGCGGAATCAAGAGAAAACCCATGAGAACATGGTAGAACTGCTGCTGGTTTTCGAATCGTACAGTGCTGTTACAGGTAGGTCTGCATCAGTGTCGTTTATTCAATACCGCTCCATTCACTATAAACAACAAGTAATAATAAGGAAAAGTGTTTTTTAGATGTGGTATTTTTTGCTTAAATTTTCAAAAAGACTAGATTTCGTTTCCAGCTTTCGAAATCGATAAAAGGAAGCAAATACTTGCTTCACTACTTTCTACGTAAACCCTTTGTATAGGTAAAGCTAAGGCCAAATGTTTCTAGTTAGTTCTATCTTGGACATGCAGAGCCTAAGAATTACTGCTCTGATTATCACTGACGCTTCTGGAAGGCAGTTTTGGAAGTTCCTATGTCAATCAGATTTATTCAAAAGAACGAAGTAAATAATCTTTTTTAGCAGGTATTGATGTACCGCTGAGTCACGTTGTAGGAATTATCATAGAACATATATTTCCGAAATCTCAACTTCTGAAACTAAGTAAGGTAGCAAGATGGAAGCTATTGATGTGAAGCTATTCGAATAAACTCGGAAATTTATCATTCAGCTTGGTTCCTTACTGAACTTCGCTCCAACACAATAAATGCATTGAATTCTACTACAGCACACAATAAAAGTCATAACCACGGCAACCAGCTTAAGCATCGAACTGACCAAAAAGACTGCATTTCGTCAACAATAGTCAGTAACTGTACAACTAAATGGCAAACAACTAACAAGAACTGGCAGTTATCGACAAATGGCCAACTCTCAGCCATCAGCCATTAAACGACCACCATCAAGCGCCACCTGCTAGTCGCCAGCAACCGAACAGCGTATTTTTAAACTCCGTCAAGGTCACTCCACACTATCCCTAAGTTGACTAAGTACTCCTAATGTTCTTTCTTTGTTTGGCACTTGCAGCCAGTTACAATAGTTCGGCAATAGTTTGCACTTGACTCAAATGTCTCTTTGGGGATATTAACTTTTGTTGATGCGCTTGAATTTTGGTGCGTTAACCAGTAAGGATTTGGGTGGAATAAACAGCGCATAAATGGCTTGAGAAATGTAAAGTCGGGTGACGGACGTTTTACTGTTTCGGATAAGATCGAAGCTTAGTTTTCCATTTTACTTTAGTTAACGCATAAATAGGGAGTCGTTTTAGTTGAGCTCTTTTCGCATGCGCTTTTAGTGCAAAGCTCATAAGCTAGGCGAAATTGGTTTGATTGTTTCGCTACTTTCCACTCTGCTTTGGCTATTAATTTGTCCTACGCCGTTATACATCACACCGTGAGATTCGCTCTCAACAAGTGCGCAGTATTTACCTGTGCAATTACGACATGGACTCCTTGGGTTGATCTGTTATTAGATACAACTTCCTAATCGGTGGTGATGGAGAAATGCGTGAGGGTATTGATTAGAGTACAAGTTCATGCAACAGACTTGAATTCCAAGTGGATTGGCTTCTCCTTCATGTTCTACTACAATAGTGAGTGAAGGGGTTTCAGACTCCGTTTTACCATACTGATGATTTCGATGCTTTTTCTTTGCAAATGATCGTCTAGCCGCTACACAGTTAGCTTACCCCTAAGGCTCTGCTTTGCTTAATTGTCTCACTTGGTAAAATCACGTCTAATTATATACCTTTCAGCCACTGTCAAGTCGGCTCTACTAAATGCGTGGACACAATTTGTATGCCGTGATAAACAACTAATCCAACTGAAAAGTCTCAAGCGTTTTTGAGATGCGAAAAAATATGTACTGGGACTGCGCGAATAATTATAAGCCTAATTGCCTATTGGAGCGTCCGTTCGAATTCACGTTCAAAAAGCAAGCGAGCTTATTTTAATTTCATTTAGTTGCTTAGCCTAAATCTTAAAAAATAACGGCTTAAACTAGTGGTAATATAAGTATATGTAAATATTGTAATAGATGAATTAAGGTGAGTAATAAATGAAGGTAATATAAATGTATTACTAAGGTAAGTATATTATTTTGTACAATTCAATATTTATAAATTCAATTCATTATAATAACTTAATATTTCATTTCTTAAATTTAGTTTTAGGTTTACAAACCAACACCAACTATCCCACTTAAGCTGTGAAGTGCATTTAGTCCCAACCTTCGGCTTTAACACGTTTCCCCATTCATTCCATTCCATTCCCAGATTTTCCAAAAGCTCTTTACTGTGCCATTTTCTCGCATCATTAGCGCGCTCCACCATTGTCACGTGATCTTCGCTACTGTGTTGAGTCATTGTTGTAGAAAGTTATTGCTAATGTGTTTGCAACTTCAGTACTAACGACCAACGAAGTGCGCACCTCTAAACTGTTAATGTTATTTTCAGAGTGCGTGTGTGGATCTTTGCCAGTGACCAGTAAAAGTTTACGAAAGATTCGCTACAAATTTCATTACAATTGATAATTAAGAAAACAACAACTTTGTGTGGAGAAGTGCGGCTAACTCTTGATGACCGTGGCGAAGAAGTTGCAATAGAGAATATAAATTTAAAAATGTAAAGTAAATTTTTAATACTGGAAAAAGGTATACCCGCCGCTAATTTAAAAACCGTCGAAGTGCTATCTACTCTAAAGAAAATAATGTTACTGGTGTACGCAAATGATATTGACATTACAGATCTTAACAATAGCGACGTCAGTTTAGAAATGATGCTCAATAAGTATCTTATCATTCCCGTTCTGTTGTGCGGCGAAAAAACCAAGGACGATAACGTCCAAAGATGAGAAAACACTTGGAGTATTGAAGAAATCTTCTCTGTGTAAGGCTTTTGGAGTCGTTCGCGTGAATGATGAGTAACGGAAAAGATGGAATAATGAACTTTATGAGCTCTACGGCTACGTGGAATTAGTTAAGTGGAGAAAAAACAATGCATGCGTTAATTCAGCGAAAAGCTTTTTCGATTCGAGAGCCAGCTGGTGCCATTGGGCTGTACAATACACGTTACCTCAAAAAGGATAAAGTCGACTGGCGATGTTTCTTGTTGTCAGCTCAGACCTACCCACGGTACCCAAAGTACAAACCTAGGTATATTATTGATCTTACCCTATTCAGGCTAGAAATAGGTACGTTGAAAGAAAGCCGAAAATATCTAGAATTTTAGGCTAGCCAAATAGTATGAGTTTGATGAATTATTTTGATGCTCGACGTTTTCGCATCATTGAAAACTTAGGATTTTTTCAAACTGGAACTGCAAAAGGTATCCTGGTACTATATGCTGAAATTAGCTCATCTCTGTCTCTGCTCTCTCAGGCTCTCTTATCCAAGTCACTTTTTAGACTGATCTTAATACCTTGCCTTGTCTGGATTCCTTAAGTAATTATTTTTAATTGAAAGTAAGAAAAATATGCTAACATCGATCTTTTATCGGACAGATGAACTGCTAATGAGCTCAGCAAGCAACTGTCAGTGCTATGAATGTTCAGTTAAGCCATGCTCAGACAATTCGCTGCCTTTGCATTTGGAACTTAGCGTTGTTTCGAAAGCTTCTTCCGCAAGGTTCAAATTTTTATTACCAATAGGTCTCCCCAATTTTTCAGCAACGTCTCTCTCCTGTTTTTCAAAATAATTTAAAAGCTTCTCTCGATGTGGCCCATGCACATTGAAATAGGTTTTCCATTACATTAGATAAAAAACCTAATTGAAAATGTAATTTGTAAGTAAATAGCCTTCAAAATAACTTAAGTGTATATGCTTTAAGAATGCTTAATTAAAATTATCTCTTAAGCTCAAAAGGGTCATTTAAGTTTATGTTCCTAGAGACCTACCTACATTCATATATATTTACATACTATTTGTATCTCTACATATTCCCTGTGACTAACAAATTCAAACATACATCATTTCCTTATCTTTAAATGACGCGACCCACATATGCATCACTTAATCCCCGCCAATACCCATGCGGTAAAAGTAATTACACTTTATGTGCCAAAAGTAAGGCAATAAATCTCAATGCGGCAAAGAGTTAAATAGGAAATGATAAATAAGAAAATGCTATATGAAAACTATTGGAAAATGAAGGTAAAACGTAGCCAATGAAATTGCTGCAGTGCTGTAAAGTAGACTAAGGTGAACACTGTCGATAGTTGTTTGTTGGTTAGTGTGTAATATAAGACTGAGATCATAGCGGTGCAAAGAGATCAGTGGTAAGGGGGCATTTTTATGAAAGCAAATTCAATACACTAAAAAGAAATTATCAAGCGAGAAGGCTCTCTATCCAAAGGAAATTTATGTCAGAATTTTAAGATAATGAACCAAGTATAATATCTAGTATAATAAAATACGGCGGAAGGCTGTTGTTACAACGACAAAAAGCATCTAGACACAATTGGGTATACTTCCTTGAAAAAGGAAACTATAGATTTTCCATACCTCCGGTGAGATAAAATTGAAGTTTTTTATTTTATTTTATTTTATTTTATTAAAGCTTACATAATAAACAAATTATTAAATAAACTAAAGTACGCAGCGCTAGCATCATAGGAAAATTGAAGTTATTAACATAGCTTCTTTCAAATTAGTTGGCTGCTATGTCTTTCATGGCCATTAGTCATCGCATTGTCTATTGCTTTCGCTTTCAATCCCTCCTTGCTGGGCCTTGCCTTTAATACAAAATCATCACGATTGAGGTCCCCCAGAGAGCAAAGAAAAGCTACCGTCAGTTGTGCCGATATCCCATCTCGCTTTTTTTCTTTGTTCTCCTCCTTGTTGAGTTGTATTTTCAGAATATGCCAAAGCAAAGTTACTAGGAAACGAATAATGGATATATACCTCTAGGAACTAGGAACTAGCGCAGTTACCAAGCCAAGACAATGCTGGCTGCGACGTCCATTTTAATATTAATATCCGAGTGGAGGATGTATTTACAAAAGATTTCCGCCGAAATGACTGTTTCAGTTAAGATAAAGAGAACCAGAGACGAAGGACAGTCTCGAAAAAATAGCCGCAAGGTTCGAATGTCTCTAAAAACACAATAAAATTTTAATTTGAAAGTTAATTACAACAAAACAATTTTTAAAAGTTATTACAGTACCATTAAAGCTAGCTTCTAACGAATCATAAGACTTATGCATGGTCTTTTCTGATTCAAAAAAAGCTCCAAACTTTACTGTTATCTACCAAACAGTGAATCGCTTAAGAAAAACATTGTTCCCATCCGCCATATATCTTCATTGCTACCATCCTGACAACCTTAATAGCTTTATATTGAAGACATTTTTTATACTAAAGTCTAATGCCATTGGAAATGTGGAAATGGACTCATTAAATAAATACGACTCCCACAGAGATATACATACACGCGTACAAATGCACAAAGGACAGCAAGCACGCATAAGTGTTGCGAGAACAAAGCAGAAGCTCGTTAACTGCGCGCCAAACGCTTCAAGGTGCAATAAATAAACAGCAAATCGTTTGGCGGAGTCTGTGCGACCGAAGGCGAGATGGCTTGCGAGAGTAAAATTCACACATGCATGTGTGTAGTTATATAAAGAGTGATGTGTGTGTTATATAAAAGTTGTTTTGACGTATAAAAGCAATTTCGGAGCCCTTTTACATATATATGTGGGTAAGGCCAAGCCTTTACTACCTTGGTTACTGCTGACTTTCGCTTGGTAACAGTAAAAGAGGGTTCAGTGAGACTGCGATTTGCTTCATGCGTCAAACACTACTACATCTGGAAGCTGGAAGGGAGAATATATTTATTGAAGTATTTACTATATTCTTATATAAATATGTACACATATTTCAATATAATACATACTTGTATACATTAATATAAATAATGATTGATTGAATAACTGTTTGTTCTTTTTTTTTTAATTGTAATTTAATTCATCGTTATTTGTAGCATTCCCAATAAAAGGTTTCATCTGATTTTAAATGTTAATAATACAACATGCCCGTCTGATTCTACGAAATAAAGACTATTACTTAGACATCATGGATTCCTGGCCTTTCCGTTATTTTGGCTGATTGGCCATAAATGAGCATAAACAAAGAAAGCATAAACAGCCTCGCATCAGAGACCTCTCTCTATATGGCGCCCATGGCAAACGCACTAAGAATAACGATTTAAGAGCATGCACCAGACACATTTAATTGAGAAGGTGCCGCTGCTCAGCTCGCTTATGTCGTCGTTAGAGTAAATTCTGACAACCCCGCCGTCTAAGAAATGCGATGGATGGGACAAGGACTGAAGCGAGTAGATCCTTGTGGCATCTATTACAGTGGATATATAAAGGAGCGCAAGTTTGGTGTGGGATTCGTGGTGGGACTCCGTCGCCGAGTACTATCATTCACTCCGGTGAATGAACATCTAGCCACAATCCGCATCAAAGCGAGGTTCTTCAACATATCGCTGATTTGCGCCCGCGCCCCGATGGAAGAGAATGGCGATGTGATCAAAGAAGCCTTCTATGAGCGTTTGGAGCAAAGAGCTGCCACATCCACGTTGACAAAATCGACCTTGGTAACTTCAACGCCAGTGTGGGAGGAAGTTATCTTTGGCGCAACAGTCGGTAAATTCAGCCTTCACGATGAAACATCCCCAAGTGAGTTGAAACTGATCGACTTCGCCGGGGCCCGAAATATGGTTATCTGTAATACTAGACTCCAGCACAAGAAAATACATCAAGCTACCTGGCTGCCTCTGGATTGAAAAACTACCAACAGATAGACGGATGAGTGTGTACCCTCCGAGGTCCTAATATCGACTTGGCCCACTATCTTGTTGCAGTCAAGATACGCACTCGCTTCTGCGCAGCAAAAAGCGCACATTTACAAATACAAGAAAGGTTCGACGTCGAAAATGTGCAATTAGAACAGAACGCCGAACGATTTTCGGCTCGACTTTCCCTCCTGCTCTCTGAGAGCACTTATCAGCAACTCGGTTTAAGGGAACTGTGGGACGGAATTTTAACCTACTTACGTACAGCTGCAACCGAAACCATTGGTTTTCGGAAAATACAAAAGAACAGCTGGTATGACGAGTTGTGCAATATCGCAGCGGAGAGAAAAAACACTGCTAACCTCGTAACGGTAATATCGACCACAACGCGTGTGGGATGTGATAGATACCGAGAGCTGAAGAGGAAAGCGAGACACATTTGCAGACAGAAAATGCTCGAAAATTCTACAAAAAAATGCGGCGACTAACAAAAGTTTTAAAAACCAGAGAAAACTCTTGTAGAACCCCAGAGGTGATCTCGTAAGCCATGCCCATTCTTCAATCTGCTGCTGAAGAAAATAATTCGAGGTACAGAACTTAATCGAGCAGTACAGTCTTATATGCTGCTGGCGTATGCCGATGTATCAACATCAAATATCATTCATACGCCACCTAGATGCATATTTTACACTAACACCAACATCACTCACACGCACCATACCACCCTTAAAGATCCACATTTCACACTATTGCCAATATCACTAATACGCCATGTCTCCAATAGCAGTGATTAAAACGGCTTTCATGTAATGGCATTGCATATACGAGGATTATTTTACAAATGAAGGCCTCTTACAATGGTAAAGTGCTTGACATACACTTACTGTTGTTGTGCATGTGGTTCGAATGCCTTGAGGTTTTGTAGTTGTCAGAAGTCAAAAGTCTATTTTAAGTAGCGCATTAGTCGTTTATCCTTTTTACTGCGACTTCAGCTTCTGCTTTTGTTGTTGGTTGCTGTTTCAGCTCACGTCACCCACTATATTGTGGTTGTTTGGATTTTAATGATACAATGACTTGCCAACATTATTAAGCCGGAGAAAGTTTTGCCTTCAAAGCAGTTATTCTTGTTTTTTGCTGTAATGACACCAGTTATCGTTAGCAAATTTGCCGAACCCCAGATTTCCAGTGGGTTAACGTGCTACATAAATGTAAAAGGTCAGTTGGTCCCTTACAACAAAAGGGATATGTTGTAATATAGTAAGCACACTCAAGTGGAATTATGGCAAACTAAATGGATAAGGTTCTCATATATTATATGTATATGTATGTTGGTGTTGTTGTTACGGTTACTTAAAGACAATGATTAAGGACTGCCGCGTGAAACTTGTAGATAAGGCATTGCAAAACCAATAAGGCCACACTCTTTCAAATGTTTGTTAGTACCAAAGTAATGATTGATGTTTAAGTTCAGAATTAGGATTGAATCAAGGAAGTAGGGTTAGTGGTACAATTACATTTGTAGAAACCCCGGCATGAATCCAATTAGTTTAAAACAAGAAAAAACGTGTTTTTTTGCAAATAAAAAAAAACATTTCCGACAAAAACTTGATTTTTATCAATCAGTTTGTGTGAAAGGTTTATGCTAGGTATAGTAGGCCGATCTGAACAACTTCTTCTAGATATTGCCGCAGCTATATGCTACAGTGGTCTGATATCGCCGGTTCAGGCGAGAAATGGACATGTGTAATTGTAATGTGTAAGATTCAACTATGTATATTAGTGCGCTTATAAGTGGGACTCAAGTTATCCATTTATGAATGAAAAACACTGTAAGTAGAGACTACCGTTTGATTGTTCACTAACGAATGCCCCTTACTCGATTAAACTGTCGGTGACAGCTCGGGATCTCCTGACATTTTGTCCTGCAAGGACAATTCGTCGTCTTCATCGTCGCCATCTAACTCAGGGCTCAATGTACACCATGCTTTTATATGATCTATACCACAAGTGTTACAATAATGTCTTTGTGTATGCTTTGAATCTGGTAGATCTTCAATGATGAATCTATCGTAGTTAAGTACCTTCGTAACGACAATATGGACCTTTGAATACTGGATCCAGCTTATGTGACTCACCTGTCGCATTATGAACATGATCGATGACCACTAAGTCCCCGATATCGTATGTCYGTGGTGACTGATGTCGTTTGTCGTAACGGTTTTCTCGTTTAATATCGACATCTACGTTACCTCTATCATTATCGTGTAATGCTTGTCTCATCCTGTTATAAGTTACGTCTCTGGGATTAAAATGAAACACGAGTTCGTTTGGTGTAAATTTGGTGACYTCATTACGTTGAGAATTTATACACCATTGAATATTTAAAAGGTCATTGTCCCATGTTCTGGACGTCTTACTCGTACATTTTAAAGCATTGAGAACAGTCCTATTTACTCGGTCCACCTGCTCGTTGGCCCTCGGTGTTCGTACAGCAATTTTATTGTGTTGAATACCATGCTTATCGATGAACTCTTGAAATTGTTTAGAAGTGAATGCTGTACCTCGATCAGACGTTATTCTACGTGGTTGCCCAAAGATTGCCATCATGTCTTCAAGTGTTTTCAAGACTGGTCCCGTTTTGGTATTACGAACAGCTTTTAATATTACATACTTGCTAAAACCACATACAATTACAAATATGTATGAAAACCCTGACTTGCTGCGTTGAAATGGTCCCACATGGTCAATACAAATATGCCTAAATGGGATCGGCAAAATATCACTTACGTGCATTTGGCTTTCAACTTTTCCTCCTTTAACTTTATTTAAACAACATTCATCGCATGCTTGTATATATGACTTTACATACCGTCTCATTCTAGGAAACCAAAAATGTTTACTTAATCGTTGTAGTGTTTTCTCTACTGAAAAATGCCCTGCGTCGTCGTGACATGATTTAACGACACGCCATCTTACTGCTTTTGGTACCGCTAGCCTTAACTGATCTCCTACCTTACGGAATAATCGGTTGTTGCACATCGCATAATCAATTTTCATTTGTTTAATCGTAGCTTCATCTATAGTTATTCTCCCGTTAATTATGTTGCTAATTTGCTGTAAACTCTCATCCTGGAGTTGCACTGAATAAGCCCAATCGTTAACCTCTGGTTTGCTATTAAGCTGCAATACTTTCTCTGCTACAGTGTTTAAACTAGTCGTGGTCTCAACTGGCGCTCGACTAAGAGTGTCGACATGTTGCATTTTCGAACCCGATCGATGTTTACATTCAAAGTCAAASTCCTGAAGTCGTAGCCACCATCTGGCAATGCGTGGTCTAAGTGGTGTAGTAGCTTTAGACGTTGTCACCGCGTTACAATCCGTTTGTACAATAAATGGAGAACCCAATAAATATACACGTAGTCGTTCAAGCGTCTCGACAATGGCTTAAACTTCTAGTTCATGTGAAGGATAATTTGCTTCGGCTGCGTTACATCGTCTGCTGTAGTAGTGAACTGGCTTCCAATCGTCACCTTCTAATTGAAGCGTAACCCCTGATAACCCTATGGAACTGGCATCAGTATGCACTTCATGACTTTTCGTTGAATCGAATAAAACTAGTACCGGTTGACTCGAAAGCGCTCGTTTCAATTTTTCTAACGCCATTGCATGTTCATCTGTCCATTTAAATATCTGTCCCTTCTTTAATAAAGTTGTCAGTGACTTTGCTGTGTACCCGTAGTCTGGAATGAATTTCCTGAAGAATCCTGTCAAGCCAAGGAATCGTCTCACATCACTAGCTTTAGTCGGCTTTGGAAAAACTTCAATAGATTGCGTTTTCTCTTGGCCCGGACTTATACCGTCTTGGCTAACAACATGCCCTAAAAACTTCGCCCTTCTCGCCATGAACGCACATTTGCTTGGCTTTAATGTAAGCCCCGCTTTAGGTACTGCATCCAAAAACTCAGCTAGTACCTCTACCCCTTCGCTAACCGTTTTGGTTGCAATAATTACTTCATCAACGTAGCTTATAATCTTGTTTCTATTTCTTAAACCTCGTATAAGTTGAATTATCATTTCTTGGAAAACCATTGGAGCATTACGTAATCCAAATGGCATTACATTGAATTCAAACAGTCCCTCCAGAGTTATAAATGCTGTTAACTTTTTACTATCCTCATGCAATGGAATCTGGTAGTATGCCGCCGTCATATCAAGGGTCGTGAAAAATGTATTACCTCCAAGCTTTGATAATTGCTCCTCTACAATTGGCATTGGAAACTGCTTCTTTATTGTAACTGCGTTTAATGCTCGGAAATCGACACACATTCTGTCATCTCCATTCGCCTTCTTTACAATTACAACTGGAGCTGCATAAGGTGATGAGCTTTGACGTATGATCTAATGTTTTAACAATTCGTCAGTAATCGTTGCCAATACTGGTCTTTGTATAAAACGTACTTGATATTGCCTACCTACAACTGGCTTCTCGGTGTTCACCTTAATTTCCATACGTGTAGTCACATCGTCCAAGCTTTACCATATCTTCTGCAAAACAATCATCGAAACTTTGCAATAACTTACATACATCATCTAGTTCGTCAACATTTAATGTTTTGTCAATATTGTAATTTTCCGCGGTTTTCCTCTGTACTTGCATGCTGCCCGATTGAATAACTAAAGTACAATATTTCTGGCATAAAACATCTCGTCCAATAAACACATCGTATGGCATAAATKCATCAGGTACTACTTGCAACTTCGTATTTATTTTGCAGCCATCTATTTGTAATTCGACATCGATATCCGCTGTGCTACAAACTGTTACACCTCCAAAACCTTCAAGTTTCTTAATGCAAGCCTTTTTCAAAACATTGGCTGGAACTTTCGACTCCGTTATGAGTGACGTGTCACTACCCGTATCAATAAAAGCTAAGTATTGCTGACCRTTTAATTCCACGTTTGACATTTGCGGTGGATATACATTCCCACTTAAAACTTTAGGAATTGTTGGCTTGTCGGAACGACAGAATTTTGCGTCGTGACCCACCTTGTTGCATTTACTGCACCTAACTTTGCGTTGGGGCTTGGTACATTTTGCCGCGATATGCCCAAATTCATTACAATTGTAACATTTAATAAAATTCTTGCCCGTGTTCGTATTTTGCGCAGAATAATCTTTGAAATTCTACATTCTTTAGTGATGATAGTAAATTTGACAAGCCCTCAAATGACCGCAACAAATCATTGCACGTTGGTAAACTCATTGCCATAAGAGTTCGGGTTAAATTACTATCGTTTAACCCTCCAATAATGTACGCATTTATTGACGCTTCGTCAATCTTACCTCGTCTWCCAATATTCAACATTGCAAAATAATATTGCATTAACGTCTCATTTACACGTCGTTTGCGCTTCAACATTTCCGTCTGCACCTCTGCTGCGCTCATTGTAAATGGGAAATCATGTTGGAATGCTTCTACGAAAACAGGCCAACCCTGGAATACATTTTGTGCGTCAAGCCATTCTTTGGCGACACGTTTTAGCTTAGACTGAGCTGCTAACAATACTTTTTGCTCACACCAACTATAGTTGTAGTTGCCTTATCTTCTCTATAAATTGCTCCGCAGGTAACGTTCCTCTCAATGGGTCAAAATCAGGTAACAATCCAATGATTTCGTGAACTGTACTTCGCTTCCACTCACGTTGTGTCGTGGTTCCCAATGGTGATAACCCTATCGTCGTCGCTGTATTATTAATTCCATGTTGTTGTTGAGTCGTACACATTGCCGCCTGAACTGCCACAAGATCACTCACAGACTTAGCAAGGCCCGAAATCATATCTCGCATATCGTCAATTTGCTTCTGAAGAGCAGACACTTTACTGCTTTCTTCAATTTCTTCAGCATCAACTTCTTCCGAACCGTACATTTCTATCAATTGCAAAACTTTCGCCGCTTTATTACCCATAACCGTCGCGCC
Source organism: Bactrocera latifrons (assembly GCF_001853355.1). Lineage (NCBI taxonomy): Eukaryota > Metazoa > Arthropoda > Insecta > Diptera > Tephritidae > Bactrocera > Bactrocera latifrons. Next base: position 642,769 of record NW_017535341.1, read on the forward strand.
TTGGTTTTGCAACAATTTGTTGAGTTGATCAACCCTAAGCGCATTTAATTTGATAATTTTTCCCTTATTTTTTTAACAGTTTTACTTTATTTTCAAAAATGTTGATATTTAATTGCCTCCGTTACGAATTGCCATCGCTTCCGTGCTGTTTGAACCTTATTCGACTTCCAAAAATTTATTAATTATGCTGCTGACAATTCTGTCTACAGTTTTTTTCCCAAAATTCTGAAACGTTGTTCCAATTGAAAAAAAAAAAAATAGTTGCCTTTGTTTTTTTCCCAAAGCTTACTTCGACTACTTGTATTCGTTTTTCCCCCCTTTATTTGTTGGGACTTTTTCAGTTGCCCTGGACAACTCTCTGCTGCCTCTCTTTGCGATATTCTCTTAAAACATAAAGAATCGTTTGCACTGAATTACCTTCACTCTTTGCCCGTTTAGAATTTACGTTTCTCGTTGGCATTGAAATGTTTTGCAGTACTCGTTGAATTTGATAATTTCTCACTGTCGTTACAAATAATTTCTTCCTCTCTTCTTTGTTTGTTCGCTAGTTACACCGGCGCTCTCATCGCTTGCAAAATTATTTCCCAAAACGTATTCTTTTCCACAAATTCGTATAATTCTAGGATTTTAAACCCGGTACCGTTCGATTAGAAGCTTATGCTTCCCTTGTTCAAATATTGTCAGTTCTCAACTATGGGCCGAAATTTTATCTTTGTCTAGCAATTCGAAATGGACTCTACAAACTGTTTTTTGCACATCGAGCCAATAAAATCAAAAAATCAACACTAATTTCATATTTACATCCGACGCGTGTAAAGCAGCTTTCCTTTCGCGCAGTGACCTGTGTCTTTCGCGGACCATGATTAGGCATGGCAAAAAATTTTTTTAATCGATTAAATAATCAAATGATTAATTGCAAGATATAAATAAATAATTACAATTAATTGCAATTAATTCGATTAATCGATTAATTACAATGTTTTCAAATAATACTTAATTGCATAAAAACCAATTATATTACAATTAATTGCAATTAATGTAAAAAAATCGATTAATCGATTAATTACAATGTTTGAATTAAGTAGCACAATGACATTAAATTTTTCTAAATATGTACAGCAATCTGAAAGTAAAAGAATTTAATCTTGCTTGAAAGACGATGTTTTGCAACTTTGCGTAAAAATAAAACCAATAAAATATAGGAGACTATATTCTTATTTCAGACATTCAAAATATGTTGGTATATACACTAAACGGAAATAAAATTAAAATATCGTATCAGAAATTCATTTGTCTTAGCATAAATGAAAGTATATTCATTGAAGTCAAGAAAAATTATTCTCTGTTCAACCAAGTTTAAAGAAAAAGCAATTTCGATAAACGTTTTGTTGTCAAACGATTGCGTTTTTCAGTCGCAGTTGCACCCGCTTTTGAGAAAAACCGCTCAGCTGGTACTGAGGTACAAAGGAGATGACAATACTGTTTTGAAAGTCCGTACAGTTTTGGATAAACGATTTTCATTTCTTCACAAGCATCAATAGTGTTTCGACTTAGTTCTAATACCTGACAATTGAAATAAAAGCTCAATTCATCTTGTGGAGATGTAAAATCGTTGTCCTTCCTGCTTCTTTTGTGCACTGGAGTTTTGTGAGGAGCCCAGAGGTCAAACTAATTTTCTACCGATTCCACTAACGACTCGCTGACCGTTTCCATAGTATCATCTGCAACTATTATTTCAGAACGGAAAAACTTTATAACTGGGGACAACGCAATCCTAGATTGCAGAGTCTAATTTGTACATTTGTGTACATAGTATAGTTATATATCTATATAAATTTAAAATGTAATACCGATTGCTCCAACTTACCACCAATTTGCAGGCTACAGTTGCATGCTTTAATTTTAAATGCTGCAACATATTTGATGTGTTTGTTATGGCTTATTTTATTGAAAAATTTCCACACTACGTTTTTAACTGGCGCCATTGCTCTTCAAACAACTGAACGTAAAGTGCGTTTGACTTAACTGTAAATGCAGTGTTACCAGACATCCATTTGTTGATATTAAACTACGTTGTCGAAAAGAAGAAACACCTGGCACGCGGTTGTTAACTCGGCTATAATCGCGTAAGCTGTGACTAAGCCAATTAAGAAGAAAAAGAAGAAACTACGTTGACATATTAGAATTTAATTATGTTTACACCGTTTACAGTCATTAATGATTGATGCGACCAATTTCGACCCTTGTACGCTAACTTAGATGAACATAAAATGTATTAAATTTCAAAATACTGTTTGCGAATATTTTGCAATTACTCCAGTAATTAGAAAAGGTGTTTCGATGCAATTAACTCCTAAATTGAATGAAAATAATCGATTAATTTAATCAAATGATTAATCTTTGCCATCCCTAACCATGATTCGGATGACTAATCTGAATTTGGTTGAACCCTGTACTGTAGATATTCCGAGGTATACGTAAATGTGACACTGCAAAAATTGTTTGTTTACTCATATTAGGTCTGCCTTTGTATTTGAAATCCTAGCAGTTCTCGGATTACACTCTCCTCTCGTCATTTCTTAGTTGGTGTGATAAGAATGATTTAAATGAGAAATTTATGGAATTTTTACTTCACTCATTCAGCGGGAAAAGACTACAAAGAGATGACGATAATCCAAACCAGGTTCAATGAACGAAATGGCATACATATGAGATAGAGAAATTAATATTATTATTTGTATCTAATATAAATTTTAAGATTCGCAACTTCCTTTTAATAAGTCTTTCGCCGAAGCGAAACTAACAAAAAGCAAATATTACTTCTTAAATATTCCTATCGTTATTTAGTTACAAATTAAGCGCATTTCCAAACTTTATTGTTTATCTAACTTATAAATTATTAGACGCAGCCACGATTGAAGCTGCAGCTGCCATTTCGCACACCTTACCCTAATGAGCAAGTCAAGGAATGAAAGTATCGAAGCGTGATGCTCAGCGTAAACATGTGTGCGTGTTTGCGTGCTAGCACTGAGACTTGCCAGAAATTTTTAATTAAGTTGCTGGTAAAACTCTTCATAATTTCTTACATTATTACTTTTTGTACGCTTTGGATGAAATCCAAATCGGAAAAGCTTTATCCACTGCGCGAGAGCGGATAGGAATTAGGAACGTGGGGATTGGATGAATACAGCGAAAATGAAAGTAGAAAGTAGTTATAAAAAGATGCAGTTTCTTTTGTTTTATTTTTGATGTGATATATGGCCGATGAGGTGGAGAAAGGGGCAACAGGTCATAATAATCTTGCGAATTTAAGAGGCTGTGCCTACAAGTTGTACCAAAAACGTATGACGGTGCGCCATTAATGGAAATTTTAATTTATCACAATTCTCGGAATAAGGTTTAGATATTAGGATAACAAGTCAAGAACCGAAATTGGAAATTTATACTTTATTATTACGTACCTTACATTATTACAAAAGTCCAAAGATGGGGTTTATCTCATCAAGAAGCACCGACAGTTTATATGTTTTACTATGTTTAGATTTATGTTAAGATTTAAGAACATTGAACTTTCTAGAGTAAATAAAAAATCCAAGAACCAAAATTTTTACTGTCAATTTGACTTTGTCGAATCCATTTGGCTGTCATTCGACGCTGATAGTTTTTATCGTGCAAAGTGAGTTTCTTGGAAAAACATATCAGCTCTTAACGGAGGACATACAACTTCTGCCTTGGGGTTTCGCAGTCACTTACAGTGGAATGTAAATATTATGGAAAGAGTGATCACCTTTTGGCTGAGAACAATGCACTTTCAATTATCTGTGAAATAAAAGCTTATAATTTTAAATTAAACATGAAAGCGCCTAACAGGATTTGCTAAATTTAATACTAGGATACCAGCATCAAATGCCTGCATACTCTTCAACTACCTGTAACCATTTAATCCACCATATATACTATTATTTTAGACCTTTAAGGCTCCAAATTGCCTACATTTATGTTCCCTTGGCTTTTTTTAGCTTTTTTTTCTGACCTTCCACATAAATAATTCTCATTGTTCTAAACAATTCGATCAACCCTCTCGCAACTCCGGTCCATTTGCATACCTTCCAAACTTCGCTTCAAAGTTATTGCAATGCAAAAGACAGGATAAACATTACAGTCTTACCTCGTACACCAGCGACCATTGTGCCGCAATTAGGTACAGCTGTGGACGTAAATATGTGGCGCCTAGTTAAAACTTTATAAGCCTTGTTAGTTCCGACTTTGCTATTAAGTTTTACGTGCACCAACCAAAGCAGCTCGGACGCCATTATGACCGCATCCAATCACACACAAAACTACGGCGCCGTGCAGGCTAACTTACATTTTCTTAAAGTACACTTAATTCGTTTAAATTTTGCTGTGCTTTCTACTTCTTAGCCACACCTTCGCCTGCGAATTAAAGCTCTCAAAGCACGTACTCCTTTAGCTGAGCTCGAATGGATCAATATTTGTAGAGTAGGCCAATAGGCTTATAAAATAAATTTATATTGAACTCATTGAAGAGCCAAAGAAATCAACAGAGCAGAAATAAACAAAATGGTAAATATCTTATAATAGAATATAAAGCTGGCGTATTGTAGAGATGTTCAGTAGCCGAAGAGTTGAGAAATGTTTGCAAAGGTCTATGGACACTACAAATGCAATGCCTGAAGACCTAAGTTACAAGAGCGAGTAGATATTTAATTTTCTTCTGCAGAGTTCGTGAAAGGGCGGTTAAATTGATGGCACGATAGCAGTGCACTAAAGCTTGGATAGTCTAAAAAGCAAAGAACAGCTATGGCCTTAAGTTTGAATAGTCTCAAAACGAGGAGTGACCAATCTGGTTCATAATTTTCCAAGAAGGTGTCAGAATATTACTTTGGTCGAAAAATAAAAAAATTCAAACTCGTTACCACAAATTAATTACAGCCGCTTTCCTTCCTCCTTATACCTGTAACAAAAAACAAATATTTGAGATTCAGAATTATGAGGTCTACATTGGTACATTGGTACTACTTTCTAGAATATATATGGTTGTCAAAAAAGTCGTGCGGTATTTTTGACTCATGCCCAGCTCTTGACCGATGCAACTATGCCGGTCTCTATCGACCAATTCAGCGATTTTATCGCAATTTTCGACGACAGGCCTTCCGGAGCGTGGCGAATCTTCGACCACCTCTACACCAGAACGAAAACATTGAAATCATCGTTGTGCGGTTTAAATGGAAACTGTATCGGGTCCATAAACTGCACAAATTTTATTGGCGGATTGAGATGCATTTTTGCCTTTATCGTAGTAGTACTGTAAAATATGCCGTATCTCTCTTCGACTTAAAAGAAACAACACTCACTCAAACACGTGTTAGCGTGTGAAATGAGCTTTCCAAAAAGGTATAGCATAACCCGATGCGACGAATAAAACTAGAACTACGCGCTCTCAGCGCCAATATTTGCTAAGCGAAGCTAAACTCGGTAACTGTGACAAGGCTGTAATTTCGTTTTAGTTTTGCTGAATAATGAAAGCACTTTTCTGTGCAAACTTAGTGTGAACATTTTTAACCAACTTCTTCTATTTAATTGACGTAGACGCCGCTTTCACGATTATAGCCGAGTTAACAACAGCGCGCCAGTCGTTTCTTCTTTTCGCTACGTGGCGCTAATTGGATATTCCAAGCGTAGCCAGGTCCTTCTCCACCTGGTCCTTCCAACGGAGTGGAGGTCTTCCTCTTCCTCTGCTTCCCCCGACGAGTACAGCGTCGAATACTTTCAGAGCTGGAATGTTTTCGTCCATTCGGACAACATGACCTAGCCAAATAGCCGCTGTCATTTAATTCGCTGAACTATTTCAATGTCGTCATATATCTCATACAGCTCATCGTTATTTCGAATGCGATATTCGCCGTGGCCAACGCGCAAAGGACCGTAAATCTTTCGCAGAACTTCTCTCGAAAACTCGCAATGCCGACACATCAGTTGTTGACATCGTCCAAGCCTCTGCACCATACAGCAGGACGGGCATTATGAGTGACATTTAGAGTTTGCTTTTTGTTTGTTGAGATAGGACTTTGCTTCTCAATTGCCTACTCAGTCCGAAGTAGCACCTGTTGGCAAGAGTTATCCTGCGTTGGATTTCCAGGCTGATATTGTTGGCGGTGTTTACACTGGTTCCAAGATAAACGAAATTATCTACGACTTCAAAGTTATTACTGTCAACAGTGACGTAAGCGCCAAGTCGCGAGTGCGACGACTGTTTTTTTGGTGACAGGAGATATTTCGTCTTGTCCTTATTTTGTTTTGCTTTCTTGTCCAGTCTGGAGAAAGCAGAACTATCGACGAGGGTGTTGGGGCCGATGATATCAATATCATCACTGTATCTTCTCTATTTATTTATGCAGCTCGGACTATTTTCTCCAGCATCAGATTGACGAAGTCACACGATAAGGAGTCGCCCCAGCTTTTGGTGTTGCTCGACGTCAGTTTACACAGCCGTATAGGTTTTGCAGGGATACCAAATTCAGACATCGCGGCATAAAGGCAGCTCCTTTTCGTGCTGTCGAAAGCAGCTTTGAAATCGACGAAGAGGTGGTGAGTGTCGATTCTCCTTTCACGGGTCTTTTCCAAGATTTGGCGAATGCTGAATATCTGGTCGGTTGTTGATTTGCCAGGTCTAAAGAAACACTGGTAAGGCTCAATCAGTTTGTTGACGGTGAGTTTTAATCTTTCACACAATATGCTCGATAGAACCTTATATGCGATGTTGAGGAGGCTAATCCCACAGTAGTTGGCGCAGATTGTGGGGTCTCCTTTTTTGGGGATTGGGCATAGCACACTTAAATTCCAATCGTTGGGCATGCTTTCGCCCGACCATATTTTACAAAGAAGCTGATGCATCGGCCCCCGCCGCTTTGTTGTTTTTCAGGTGTGTAATTGCTATACGAACTTCTTCATGGTCGGGCAAAAGAACGTCTGCTCCATCGTCATCGATTGGGAAATCGGGTTCGCCTTCTCCTGGCGTTGTGCGTTCACTGCCATTCAGCAGGCTGGAGAAGGGTTCCCTCCATAATTTAAGTATGCTCTGGCCATCGGTGACTAGATCACCTTTGGGGGTTCTCCAAGAGTATGCTCCGGTCTTGAAGCCTTCTAGGGGGAATTACCCCTGTCAGCCAGCTCATCAAGCTCTTCGTACTCACACATTTCGGCCTGTCGATATCTATCCCATCCCGCACGTGTTTTGGTCGATTGTAACGTTGCGAGGTAGGCAGCCTGTTTTTTCTCCGCTGCGACACGTCACCCCTCGTTGTATCAGCTGAGTGCAAGCCGAGTAGCAAATCGTTCGGCTGTTTGCTGGTGCGAATCTTACCTGCAACAGGCTAGTGGCCCGAGTCGATATTAGGACCTCGGAGCGCACGCACATCTAAAACACTGGAGACGTTTCTTCCGTCTATCACAGCATGATCGATCTGGTTGGTGGTTTTTCGATTCGCTTGATGTATCTTCTTATGCTGGAATCTAGTTCTACAGATAACCATATTTCGGGCCCCGGCGAAGTCGATCAGCCTCAACCCATTTGGGGATGTTTCGTCGTGGAGGCTGAATTTACCGACCGTAGTGCCAAAGATACATTCTTTGCCCAACCAACATAGTAAGTAATTTTTGTAAAAAAATATATGGCAACACTATTTTTAAATTAAAAATAATAAAATTTTGCTCTTTTGTTTCCACATTTATATTATTTAAACAGTCGATTGTTTAAAAAATATTTACTTTTTAAAATACGTTGGAAACTCTAAAAATTTAATGACTGAATTTTTCTAACTGTTTAACAGACGCGATTAAGTAAAATATTTATTTCGAAATACGTGGCAACGCTATTGATGTAATAAGAAAGTTTTGCTAACTTTTGTGAATGTACACTGTCCAATGCGAAAGTTGTCCATACAAGCCCATGCGTCCGATCGTTCGGTTTGTATAGCTACTATATGCTATAGTGAGCCGATCTGAACAATTTCATCCGATATTACATTATTTCTATGAACAATGACTCATATCAAATTTCATGAAGATATATCGTTAAATGAGGAAGTGTCCCATGCAAGCATTTGATTTCGATCATTCAGTTTGCTTGACAGCTATATGCTATAGTTAACCGCTCTGAACAATTTTTATATTTTATTATATTTTTTTTTTCAAATGTGGAAGTTTTCCATACAATTACATGATTCCGATCGTTCAGTATGTATGGCAGCTATATGTTATAGAGGTCCAATATCAGCAGTTCCGACAAATGAGCATTTTCTTAAAGAGGAAATGACGTCTGCAAAATTTCAAAACGATATCTTAAAAAATGAGGTACTAGTTCGTATATATACACACGGACGGACATGGCTAAATGGACTCAGCTCAACAT
>NW_017535342.1:0-9410 GCF_001853355.1 Bactrocera latifrons
GTATAATGAACGCCATCCCATAATAATACCTGAGAAATCCTCATTTGCCACATTATTCATCAATTATATCCATATACTCCTGTTACACGCCGAACATCGCCTCATGCAACATATGGTACGCCAAGAGTACTATGTTCCCCGTCTTAAGCCCCAAATCAAGAAGTGCATTTTCACGTGCAAGCCCTGCACTATGCACAAGCAGAAAATGAGAACGCAGATTATGGCAGCACTTCCACCGGAACGTTGCAACTTCGCTCTGCCTTTCACCACCACAGGTGTGGACTTTACTGGGCCTTTCTAAATAAAGGCGTCCATGCTAAGGTCTCCCACCCTCATGAAAGGCTATGTGGCTGTTTTTGTCTGTTTTACGACAAAAGCAGTACACCTTGAGCTCTGTACCAATCTGACAAAGGAGGCTTCGCTTCGTCGGACTACGTGGCTTTCCATCCAAAATCATGAGCGATAATGGTAAAACATTTATCGGAGCTCAAAGAGGCACAGAAAAACAATTTGTGGATTTTATGAAACAAGTCTCACCTGACATTGTACAAAAATATGCTCCTCAAGGTATCAATTGGCAGTTTATTCCCCCAAGCGCTCCACATATGGGTGGTTTATGGGAATCAGCCGTAAAAAGCTTAAAGTCACATTTCAAGAAGCTAGCTGGCACTTATAAATTCAATTATGAAGAATTCACGACATTGTTAACCAGAATTGAAGCCGTTCTCAACTCACGGCCTCTCGCTGCCCTCTCGCAAGATCCATCAGACTTTACAGCCCTCACACCAGGACATTTTCTTAAAGGAGCGCCCATTCTGGCCACACCTGAGCCAGGCGTGGAGTCGCTTTCCCTATTAAACAGATGGGAAAGAATTAAAATTCTCCATCATGATTTCAGTCTTCGATGGAAAGAAGATTATTTAAAGGACCTTCACAGAAGGTACCGGTGGAGAACACCAGAAAACGCGCCTAGGCTTGGAGATTGTGTATTAATTCATGACGATTGCCTCCCCCCTACTGAATGGAGGCTTGGCSGCATAGAGAAGCTTTACCACGGCTCCGACGGTCACATTCGCGTTGTTGATCTCCGTGTGCACAACGGAACACTAACCCGGCCGCTCGTTAAACTATGCTTTTTGCCCACAGCCGATAAAACCGACACGTAAACCGTATACAATAAACGATAAATCTTAAGAAACCGCAAAACTAATAATAAATGGGTGATCCACATGACTACCCACCAGTGCCACCTAACGTAGCACCAACTATCACATCCGCATCTACCACAAAAACCCTGTCTCTTATACACATCTAGATGTGTATAAGAGACAGCCACACACTCCCTCATCGCGACGGCAGACAATTACTTGCCTCCTCCAGTCGTGCTACGACCCGACGACCGCAGGCGAACCGTGCTGCACGAMSACGAAGAGCAGAGCCACCACCAGAATYCCGATCACGTACTCGGCGCCAACAACATAACACCTCTACGCGGCGGCGTCAACCGAGGCCGCGGTTTCGCCAACCCACTGGGCTCAGTAACGTGGTGGCCACATTGCTACAATTGCAAAGATTACTAGGATAATAATTTGCCTAGGGGGGCCGGGATGTCTAAATGACTCTCAGTCTACACCGTCATGAAACACAGCTACATCACATTTCAACACCCCACATTGGCAGACAAAATCATCATCAAACGAACCGCACACCTAACTCACCACTCACCTTCCACATCACACCAATACACTCAAACATGATACCACACTACCAACTAGAACACAAATTTTTTCATAAAAAAGGGACGGACAACTCCAGCACCACACTTCGCCTTTTGCTTCCGTACGAGTCGAGACTCCCAGCCCTTGTGCATACGCTTTCGCAGCATCTTTTTCTAACTTTTTGCTTTATAACGTTGTGTGAATACTCCGTAATAAAATATAATTACCAACTTTACAATTTCAAAAAATACCTGTTGCGTTATTTCTTTTCTAACCAAAACGGTCAAGTGAGTTTCGAAAACAAAGGGTGAGTTCGCTAATCAGTAGTACACTTTGAAACGAAATTTTATACTCTTTGGCGGAAAAACCCGCCACGTTATTCACTTCATGTATAGAAACAGCCTCATTGACGAAGTAATGGAGGTTCTTAACCCCCTTGTGGTGAACGCGATTCACTGCGAGGTACCGACGCTAGCCAGCATACAACACGAATTGGTAAGATGTTTCCATCTACCAAATTCTGGTACTGCAAAAACATGGTGTCGGATATTACGAACAAGGATGAACAAAGGGAAATAGTCACTACCGAACACAATCGTGCTCATAAAGCTGCGCAGGAAAATGTGAAACAGATCCTCTGTGACTATTTTTTTCCGAAAATGTCCAAATTGGCAAACGAAATTGTCAAAAACTGCGAAATATGTACGAAAGCCAAATACGATCGACACCCTAGAAGGCAGGAACTCGGCGYTACGCCGATTCCATCATACGCAGGTGAAATGCTACACATAGATATTTTCTCCACAGACAAGAAGCATTTTTTTAACTTGTTTTGATAAATTCTCTAAATTTGCAGTAGTTCAACCGATACCGTACCGAATAATAACGGATGTGAAAATACCTATCCTCCAGTTGATTAATTTCTTCCCAGGAACAAAAACTATTTATTGTGATAATGAGGCGTCCTTCAACTCGGACACCATTGTGACTCTGTTGAAGAACCAATATGGGATTGATATAGTAAACGCTCTCCCTCTCCACAGTATTTCCAACGGACAGGTAAAGAAGTTTGACAGTACCTTGGTAGAAATTGCTAGGTGCCCTTAACTTGAAGAAGAATAAGCGATTCAATGGACCTGATCACTCAAGCTACCATTGAATACAACCGAACAATACACTCGGACACAAACAAAGAGACTATTGAGGTAATATGCGCCTCAACCAAAGAATTCCGAAAGGAAGTGAAAGTTAAAATTGAACAAGCACAACAGGCTCAGCTTTAACTAGGTTTATATTTAATCACCTTATATTGCTTCTTTAGGTTTTCCGTCACAATATTTCTCACTTTCGGGATAGCGGCAACCAAATTAACGGACTACTCACACTCGCATTACATACCGGTAGTGGACGGCGACGCACTAGTACAATTACCTGCGGCACTCAACTAATTTGACCGAGTTTATGTGCATGACGGACGAAACTGAGAACATATCGGACCTGTTCCCGCAGTCGCACATGCGAAAGTTGCTAGAGACTGACAATGGACGTATTAGATCATTACTAGCCGCTATAAGCGTATATCATAGAATGGCAAGAAGCCTAGACTTTCTGGGTTCAGCCCTTGAATTTATTACAGGTACCCCAGACGCTGACGATTTCCACCAAGTTAAAATGACAGAAGCCCAACTAATAGAATCCAACATAGACAGGTAGTCATTAAGACAAAGACACAGGGACATATTAACGCACTAACTAGTACGATAAATGAATTCCTCAAAGAAGCGAAGAAAGAAAAAATCGATACGGCGCACCTTTTTGAAATTTTACTTACTCGAAATAGGATTATGGTCACGGAAATTCAGAATATAATGCTCGCAATAACCCTTGCGAAAATAAGGGTAGTATATCCAGTAATCATTGATGACGAGGGGTGATGTAATTAACTTTATAATCAAATATACTAGAATTGAGTTTTTGTGTAGGAAAGTTTTGCTTTTTCCGGTGGTACACTCACGGCGTCGTGTTGCAAATCAACGAAAACACAGTGGTCGAGTGCAAGAGCGGAATTTTAGCGGTCAACAACTGTGAAGCAACAACAACTTCAACGTTCTGCAGATTAACTACAAATACAACATTGTAACACGCAACCGAGTCACCCTAACGCTAGCACCATAGTTGACGATGGAGTCATAATCATTAACGACAGCCCAACCAGAATCGCCATTGATGAAACACCTGAGAGAAATGTAAGTGGCACGTATCTCGTCACTTTCGAGGACGTTGTGTTCCTGAGCGGCACTAAGTACGTTAACAGAATGAGCAGGCTGGAAAAGGCTCCAGGTATTGCTGCTTCACCCCTGCTGAACATCACTGGCCATGAGACCCTTTTGAGTTTGCCTTACCTTCACCGCCTCAACAATCAAAATCTACAAACCATTGACGAAATTAAAGAAGAACTAACGACCGTCACGAGCCGGACACTTGCTTTCATCCTGGGTCTGGGAATAGCTGCGTTGATCAGTGAAATCGCTTTCCTCTGGCAATACAAGAAGAAAACACGAGCATTACACGAAATCAACCTGATAGTGAAAGATATGGCAACGAACGACTACGATCGTGTTTCGAAGGGGAGAGTAGTTAACACATAATGCCCAATTTCCGGTTGGGTACGAATGTGGTGAGGCCAATACAACATCTTGCCTCATCAGCAGATTGTGTGGGCAACGACCGCCACTAAAGCAACGACATATCGTTCGCCGTTCTGCAGATTACGTAAACAATAACAGCCGCCAAGGCGGCGAGACGGACGGACAGCAAGCCACACGCAAGCGAGCGTTCTTATATGAACAGTGTCAATAGCCGATTGCGTAAACAGTTGACCAGCGATCGTTGCTTGCACTATCACCAATTGGATAAGCAGGTTGGATTTAAGTTGACCATTAGCCGGAGCACATGGATCGTGGCCAATAAAGTGTATTTGCAAAACATACAACTAGTGTAATTATTGCCGCGTCCGACGACCGCATCATACACATCATATAGTGATTACAGCATACATCTTTTACTTACATACATTCCCTAATAAGTGTCTCATGTTTATTCATAAATACATTCACAATATATATACAAGAAATGTCGGCGGTTTTGTGTCAGGCAAGGACGTGAGATGTGTGTTTACAACCTCTTACCTCTTGAAAAGCGATAAGGATGAAAAGATTTTCAAAGGTGAGTTCAGTTTGGTTTGTAGCTTTGAATAGTACATAGATCTAAGGGTGAGAAAATCGGAAAAGTGAGGCTTAGCAAATAAATCGATTGGTGAATTTTGGTTAATATCATTTTGYGAATTAGTAAAAATAATAACGTTACTTAGTTCTAAATTTAAAATAGGTAATACGAGAATTTGTTAATACTTGTTTCTGCGATAAAGTGGAAGCTGAGTAGTGCGGAATACAAAGACTTAAAAAATCATGACCAATCAAAATAGAGTAATAGTAATAATTAACGCAGAAAAAAGGTAAAAGTGCAGTTTGGAGCGTGTTTGCTGAAATAAAACAAAGCGATGAGAGTACATTGGAGGGTTTGTTTACTGTCGAAAATGCAAGCATTTGTTGAAGTTTAATGGCAAGCAAACAAGTAATTTGATACGTCACAAATGGTTTGCTAACACTTCTGGACAGGAAGTGGTTATAAGAAATGTAATCCAAGAAGACAAGAAATGCGCTATCAATGTCTGTTCACAATGGATAATAGAAGATTGCCGCCCTTTTATTGCCGGATCTGAGTTTAAAAAATTAGCAGAACTTTTTATTAAAATTGGATCGAAATACGGTGAAAACGCTAATCTACATGACGTAATTCAAAATGCAACTACTATCTCGAGGAGAACTTATAAAATGTCTAAGAAGAAAAACGAAATTAAATCGTGTTTAAAAAATTTGTTGATGAAGGAAATGCTTCTGTAACCATCTGTAATGCTTCTGAACAGAAAGTTTTTATGTGCAACGCTTCATTTTTTCCACAGTTCCAAATTAAAAAACATAGTTTTGGGTATCAAGTCTATGGATTTCGAGAAATCAAAAGGTATAAATATTCAGAACAAATTACTCAGCATATTTTCTAAATTTGATATTTGTAACCTGAATCAGTTATATTCATGAGTGATGGCGGAAGTAATATCAAAAGCGCATTACATAACTACACGAGAATCAATTGCTCTAATCATTTATTCTCTAACGTAGTAAGCGGTGCATTTGAAACTACAAATGATTTAAAACCTTTAATTGGTTCTTGAAAAAGCCTTGTAAAATATTTCAAAAAATCGAATCTCCAACATGCATTGCAAACATCATTGAAAAGTCACTATCCCACACGATGTAACTCTTACTTAGTAATGCTTAAGTCCATTTCGGACAATTGGCCGACTATCGATAGTATTTTAACAGAAAATACACAACAAAATTTGTTAGAGGTTAATGTAAATATCCTCAACTCTTTGGTAGACTTGTACCAATACTTCGACACAATTTCTAACAAATTACAGGAGAGTAATTTTGTGTCAATATGTTTTGTATTTCCTTCAATTTCTCGATTAAAACCACATGTGAAGCAGTTCATACAGGCGTTCCAGCAATAGTCAGATTTAAACGTAATATATTCACATATTATATATATCGACAGTATATGGCTTGCAAATTTAAGCATTTACCACAAAAAAGCATTATTTTTATATCCTCCACCAAGAGCTATGAGAGATATCGATATTGAAGCTGTGAAGCATTTCTGCTTTGAGGAGATATCAGGTAGTTATTCGATATAAAACGAATTAATAATTAATATAAAACCCGCGGACTCGCCAATTGATTCAGCGACGACTTAGTTGACAGCAATGAAAATGAAAAGGAGGATCGTGAAAAAAAGAAGCAAGCTGCTGGCTGGTAATGCGTATATGCGCACGGATCGTAATCGAAAGAGAGTTGGCCGCCGTCCGCCAGTCCCTTTTGTTGATGTAGATGATGGCGGTGTGTTGAGTGTGAGGTGTGGATGATGAATATGGTGTAGATGTGTTGAGTATGGTGTGTATGTATGGGGTGTATGAGTCAGGTGCTCATTTAGCCATCCCGACCCCCTAAACGATTGTTTAACCTAAAAGGCGCTGCAGCTGTTGCAGCGTTGCCACAACGCTGCTGAGACCCGTGGATCGACGAGGGGGTGGTCCAATCTGTCGACGCCACAACGAGGTTATCCTCCGCTGGTGTATGACACGATCGGCGGGTGGAAGGCGGGAGACGCGGCCGCGATGGTTGGGTGGCCGGTGCTCTTCGCGTGACGAGCTGTGATGTAGCAGCGTATGATGCGGCCGGTGACACATTTTGCACAGCCCCCGTGACTCAGACTCTGTAGTAGCATGAGTGTGCGACAGGCAGTTGAGGCAATGCCCGTGGGCCTGGGCAACTTGCTGCTGTTGCAAAGGCCGCATAGCCCTAAAAATACCAAAAATCAAATACCACAATGATGTAGGCGATGAGGGCGTCGACAGATGGGGCACCTTATCCGACGGGTCTCCGAAGTCCTCGAGTTGGTCGATAGTGGTCGGGTGCCACCACGAGGTGAGGGTGCCGGCGTTGTTGCAGCCACAGTTCGGGGCGCTGGTTTAGGCCCGGTGCGTCTCGCATTGGTAGCGTGAGCGGTTGGCGGGGTGTATGGATGTATCTACATCCATGGTGATCTGTGTAGAGAAGTTTGTTAATTATACATGTCTGCGATATAAATTTATATGGGCAATCGTGCCACGATATGTGGCATGAATGTGTCGTCGTATTGATCGACAATTATTTGTAAACATTCTTGATTATTTGATACGGCGTGTTAATTCAAACGGTTGTTACGGGCGTGTTTTTTGTTTTAGTGCTCAATTTAGTGATTTTATTATATCGCGCTTTGGTTTTTTCGGTTTTCGGATTCGCGATCGTCGGTGATTGGTAAAAATCACAGCTTCACGAGCGATCTGGTTAGTGTTCCGTTTTGCGTACGGAGATCCACGACTCGTATGTGACCGTCGGATCCATAATATAGCTTTTCTATGCCGCCAAGCCGCCACTCGGTAGGGGTAGACTATCATCATGAATGAGGAGACAGTCTCCAAGTTTATGTGCTTGCTCAGGAGTCTTCCAGCGGTATCTTTTTTGGAGATCCTTTATGTATTCGTCTTTCCATCGGCGGCTGAAATCATGATGGAGAATTTTCATTCTTTCCCATCGATTTGATATTGATAGCGACTCCACGCCTGGCTCAGGAATGGCCAGGATGGGGACTCCTTTTAGAAAATGCCCTGGAGTTAAAGCAGTGAAATCTGAGGGGTCTTGCGAGAGTACTGTGAATAGCCGTGAGTTGAGAACGGCTTCAATTCGATTTATTAACCTCGTGAACTCTTCGCAAGTGAACTTATAATTTCCAGCTACCCGTTTGAAACCGGACTTGAAGCTTTTTAAAGCTGATTAACATAAACCGAACATATGAGGAGCGCCTGGGGGTATAAATTGCCAATTGATACCTTGAGGGGCGTACTTTTGTACGATGTCGGGTGGCACTTGTTTTAAGAAATCCACAAATTGCTTTTCTGTGGCTCGTTGACCTCCAATGAAAGTTTTGCCATTATCATTCATGACTTTAGATGGGTAGCCACGTCGAGAGACGAAGCGAGCAAATGCCGCGAGAAAAGCCTCCGTCGYCAGATTACTACATAGCTCAAGGTGTACTGCCTTTGTCGTGAAACATACAAAGACAGCCACATAGCCTTTCATGAGGGTGGGAGACCTTAACATAGATGCCTTTAACTGGAAAGGCCCAGCAAAATCAACACCTGTTGTGGTGAAAGGTAGAGCAGAATTGCAGCTCTCGTGTCCAGAAATGGGTTTAGAACTAGGAGTGAGATCTTTTTGTCAATCGGCTTCGATTCTCTTAGTAGTGATATATCGCGTCTGAAGTAGCGCRCTTGTGTATATGCGATTAGTGCAACCTTTGCTTTTTGTAACTCTAGGTGCGTCACTGTGTTGCATGTGAAATTATGTGATCCCTCGACTTTGCTTTTGAGCTGTTCTATAAATTTGAACATATAAGCAACTACTCTGAGAGCTCTTGGAAACGATCCGTTCCCGTTGAAATCGTTCAAGGATGTCGGTATTATCCAATAATGTGTGAAAGGTGGCAATTTTTCGCCCTTCTGTGGCGATAATGTGGCGCATGCGGGATTGTGGCCAAGAATCCGGAGATTCTATCAACCATCGGGGGTCATTCCACCAGAGGGTGGTAGTGGCAAGGTGCAGTGGCTTGCACCCTCTTGTACCTAGATCGGCAGGATTGTCAACACTGGCTACGTGACGCCATRTGGCTGATCCCACTAGGTCAAGTATTTGAGACGTTCGGTTAGAAATATACGTCTTCCGTGCATGTGGTGGTTTTTCCAACCAGGCTAGTACAATTTCTGAATCGGACCATATATATAGTTTGCATTTTGTCATGTTTAAATGTATTGCA
The DNA here is from genome assembly GCF_001853355.1 of Bactrocera latifrons. Lineage (NCBI taxonomy): Eukaryota > Metazoa > Arthropoda > Insecta > Diptera > Tephritidae > Bactrocera > Bactrocera latifrons. The sequence goes on from NW_017535342.1 coordinate 9,252, forward strand.
CCATGGCTACTAATTTAGAAAGTAGTAGTGCGCCACATGGATAGATACCGAGAGTTGAAGAGGGAAGCGAGACGCATTTGCAGACAGAAAAAGAAAGAGGCCGAAATGCGTTAGTATGAAGAGCTTGATAAGCTGGCCGATAGGGGTAATGCTCGAAAA
>NW_017535343.1:0-3572 GCF_001853355.1 Bactrocera latifrons
CAAACATGCACTCACTTTTGCTTGCCACTGTATATGTAACAATATCACCTAGCAACAGCATATCACGCACATCAACATGAACAATGAAACAAAGGGAGATACAACCAATCACAGCACGCCACGCTACATCAGTATAAAGCTATAAATACAGTGTATCGCGCGCACTGTGTGTTCTTCAATTCAGTTTAATATAAACATTAGATATAGTCAGATGTATTGTATAATACTTTTACATTAAATAAAGAGAAACTCAGGAGTAATATCCTGGKRAAATATATATTTTTTAGAATTGCCTAAATATCATTCTTAGTTGGCGCCCGAGCAGGACCCACTGCTAAATGGAATCAAAATAAATTCCTTCAAAGTGAGAATACGAGTAGAAAACAACAAATTTTTCAAAAAGTATTCAATTGTCTCAAATTAAAAACAAAGATGGCTCAATCACCAGAATTCTCAGCTCTCCAAGCTATCGTGGTAGGTTTACAACGCAGATTCGCCGAAGCTCACCTAGGACCAGCTCCCAGAGGAAGCCAAGGATGAAGTTTGTATCTACAATGATCCAAAGGAGGTAGACTTAAACCTCTTCAAATCAGCCATAAACATATTCAGCGGAGACTATCAGGAATATTGTAACTGGAGAAGATTAGCTATTACATTAATGAATAATGTAAAACAATTCCGTGGACAAAATATCTACACGGAAGCATTAATATTAATTCGAGGAATGATAACTGGGAAAGCGACCCAGATACTCATCAACAATAACACAAAGTTAAACTTTGATGAAATAATAGACAGACTGGATGACTCCTATGCAGATCAGCGACCACTGTATGTCCTGGAGGAAGACATGATGAAGATACGTCAACGTGACTCACAATATCATTAGCTAGAATATATACCACGGGTATCACAGATGAGGCAACCCATGATGCGAGGATACCAACAGTTATAGCAGTATCAACAGCAAAGACAACCACCAGTCGAACSTATGGATGTAGACTCATCAGGACGATTTCGTAGGCATGCACAGCATACGCAAAGAAATCAACAACAAGAATATCCTCAGCTGCCGCCTCAACAAAGACCCAATAATCCATTCAAGCAAGTTGTACAAAACTTTGGCCAACAGTTCAACCGATCACGGGATGAGACATCACTCGCACCACAAAGTAAGGCCCAACGAGTGAACCAGATCAAAGAAGGTGAAGTCGAGGATGCAGGATCTTTATATAATGAGGTATCTAGCGTCAATTATACTAGTAACAAACAGAAACATTTTTTATAAGGCATCACTATCTTCCAACACTCCGACGTACTGCACCAGATGGAAGATACGTGTGTATACTAATAGATACAGGTGCCAAAAGTAGTTATGTAAGTAAAGACTATCCATTTGCAGAAAAATAAGACTAGATAAACCAATAAAATTTAATACACTACATGGAACTTCAGCAGTAACACATAAAAAAGAAATTAACTTAGTAGGGTTTGATTTGGATTTTTATGAAACCGAAGATCTAAAAGAATTCGACATACTATTAAGGGGAGACGCCTTGCGTAAAATGAAAGCTAGAATAGATCTGTTTGACTACTCGGCAACATTTGAACAGGAGAATACTCTACTGAATAGGAATCAAGAAAGAATTAATTATACGATAGGGAATAAAACCTATGAAAAAGAAATACACGAGCTAATGAAGAATAATTATAATAATGAGCTATTACCGTTTACAACAACGATACAAGCAGAAATTAGGACAGAGACTAAAGAGCCAGTCTGGGTTCATCAATATCCATACCCTTATGCAGACCAAGATTTCGTAAAGCAAGAAATAGAAAAATTATTTAAAAAAAAACCTTATTAAAGAAAGCAAGAGTCCATACAACTCACCAATATGGACAGTTTGAAGAGGGAAAACCAAAGAAACGAATGGTGATAGACTTTCAGAAACTGAATATGCAAGCGATCGCAGATAGATATCCAATTCCAGATATAACAATGACGTTACAGAATWTAGGGAAAGCAAGATATTTTACAACACTAGATTTGGAATCTGGATTCCACCAAATATTAATTAAACCAAAAGATAACAGCCTTCTCGATAAATGGAGCTAAATATGAGTTCCTTCGATTACCGTTTGGATTAAAGAACGCTCCGGCAACATTTCAGAGATGTGTGGATGATATTCTCCGAACATTTATTGGGAAGTGTGCATATATCTATATCGACGACGTCTTGATCTACTCTGCCCAGAGCAACATATCAAAGATGTTACAAATACTGTACAAACACTACACTCCGCAAATATGAAGATTTCGGAAGAAAAATAAAATTTTTTTCACCCCACAACTGAATTTCTGGGACACATAATCCATAACGGAAGAATCACCGTGGACCCTATTAAGATAGACGTAATAAATAGATATAAAACACCCGAAAATTTAAAGGAACTACGATCGTTCTTGGGGCTAGCATCCTATTACAKGAAATTTKTTAAAAATTTTGCACATATTCATTTTGCAAAATTACTCGACAAATGAGAAGGAAATGTTGGCGATAGTATGGGCACTACAAAAACTTAGGAATTACCTCTATGGGATAGCTAAMTTAACGATTTATACAGATCACCAATCACTAATTTTCYCTATATCCGAGAAAAATCCCAACACAAAAMTAAAACGATGGAAAAATTTAATTGAAGAATACGGAGCTAARCTAAAATACAAACCAGGACATGAAAATGTAGTTGCAGACGCATTATCCCGACAAGTATATACACTCTCCGACTCTTCAATACATTCAGCGGAATCATCTGCTTTACGGAATATAAAAATGGTAACAAAACCATTTAATTTCTTCCGCACACAAATCGAACTCATCTCAGCAAACGAGAATACAAAAACTTCCGCTACAATTTTTCAACGCCACGAACGTTATCAGATTAGATACAAGACTAACGAATASCTGATAGAAACATTGAAACAAATTATGAAACCAAAAATAGTGACAGCTTTTCACTCAACTTAGAGAACTGGCACCTAATAAAAGAAAGTATAGCATCAGTATTCGCGACATATTTTAAAGTATTCACGCAAAYAAAACTAAAAGACGTAACTGAACAAATAGATAGAGAAAACATACTAGAGTTTACACATAAAACAGCGCATAGGAACGCCCTAAATAATTATAAAAACATATTGGAAACATGCTATTGGCCAACGTTAAAGRAAGACACGGAATTAGTAGCAAAAGAACTGTGAGAACTGTACAGAAAACAAATACGAAAGAAATCCCATCAAACATCTCTTAGGCAAAAGTCCGACAGCAGAAAAACCAGGTACATCCATACAGATGGATATTTTTTATATAGACAGCACGMATTATCTCTCTGTATAGACACTGAAAACGTATTCGTCGGCGTAGGCACGACAGCACTGCTCAACAGACTACAAAYACGACATACGCGCACAGCAAACGGTCATTCGACATCAAACGCGCAAGTAGAAAGGTTGCACCCAACAATCACGGAGATAGCAAGAACATTAGCTAAAGATAGAGCAGTCACAA
>NW_017535343.1:3942-6318 GCF_001853355.1 Bactrocera latifrons
ACCTTTAGCTATAAAACAATCCTATCGGAAACAATGCTTCAGGAGATCTATAAAGAAGTACAAGACCTAACTTTAACGATTAACTTCGCAAAAAACAAAAATTTCTATTCAGCATCACTGAATATGAAAGACATAGAACAAGTTATGAAATTGGAAAACAACGATGTTCCGGTAATGAAAATAATGGAACACGCAGATATTCATATTTGTGGAATAGGGGATACCTTTATAATAGTATACAAATATCCTGTAATCAATAAAAAATGTGAAACATAAGACATAACACCAATTTGGACAAACAAATAGCGAAATGTAACTAACAAATCACACGAATAGACAAATGTAAAAACATCATGTCAAAATTAATTTTTAAAGAAACACAACCAGATATGTGCACCCTTCCAATGTTATTAAATAATAAAGCATAATGCAACACGATAGGAGAAAAGAATGAAGATATATTAGAAATAAGTTCAGGTAATGTATTAGTAAACGGACTTAACCAAGTAAATAATGAAATATTAAACGGAAATTATTTGATACAGTTTAAAGAAAATATAAAAATTAATGACATAACGTTCCACAATCAAGATGAGGAGATTAAAAAATACATTTTATCTCAAGGAAATCAAAATATAGAAGTTTTAGACATACTAAGTTCAGAATCAAAATATAAATTTAATAACATAGGAACACTGCACAAATTCATTATTCCATTCGAGGAATACCCGATAAGGAGTACTTGCATAGCCATATTTACTCTCTGCATAATCATTGTACTGACATACTTAGGATTTAAGTTAACCTATGCCATATTAAAATGTAAAACACTTAAGTTAAAGGAAGAACAGCAGAAGAAATATGAACAAATCCTGAAATCACAAGGAATGGAACATCTAATAAAGAAAGATGCCATCACCGCAGTATGAAGGAAAAGATCAGGAGATCTTTTTATTAAAGGAGGGGGGAGTTAATACCTTCACTTATATATATCTATATATATAAAAATTAGTGGAAATTTAGTGGTACGCTATAGCTCAAGAACCACTGAACGAATCACCTCCAAATTTTTGGGGTACCTTCGGGCCTATGAGTAGATGGTTTCTGTGAAGTTTGCATTGAATTGGACAAGTGGTTTCAAAGATATATGTATGGTCTGTTCTGAAATGCATCATGTTGCGCAAACTGCTTTTGCCCGACCAGCAGCACTGCAAAATGTAAGTATTAGAAAAAAGTCGCCACTCAGCTAATGAAACGGAATTCCCTGCTTTCAATTWTAACTTTATACAGTTCATCCAAATAACGGCGAATGTTATTATTTGAGATTGTTGTTAGTTAATGTTGCTGGACCACTTTCATTTCAACATTTTCGCACGGTAAATGGTCAATTGTGTCAGACATATCGTGAGGCATGTCAGCTCTTGCAATTGCTGGAAAATTACTCACATTGGGATTTAACACTTCAAGATGCAGCGATCGCTTCTGCATYGCATAATATACGTATGCTGTTCACCACAATAATATCAACATGTTTTCCATCATTTCCACTAGAATTGTGGAATAAATACAAAGATTATATGGCTGAAGACATTTTGATCCGAATGCGTCATCGTACAAGAAATCAAGATTTGTTGCTTACATTGGACATDTATAATGAGGCATTAATAGCACTCGAAGATTTGTGCCTTGCGATTGCTAATAAAGCATTAGGGCAATTAGGTTAACCTTCTGCCAATCGCCAAATGCATGACATATATGTATGATCGAGAATTACAACGTGAACGAGAATATGACGCAAATGAATTGCAAACATTTTTAAATTTGAATGTTCCAAAATTGAACGTTCATCAAAGACATGTTTACGATACCATCATGCAGGCAGTGAACAATCGCACTGGTGGATTGTATTTTTTTGATGCGCCAGGTGGTACGGGAAAAACATTTGTCATATCATTGATTTTGGCTGCCATTCGATCGCAAAACAAAATTGCACTGGCACTAGCTTCGTATGAAATTGCGGCGACTTTCTTGGATGGTGGACGAACAGCACACTCCGCATTAAAATTGCCATTGAACATACACGTGCTTGAAAATCCTACATGCAATATTTCAAGGAATTMTGCAATGGCAAAAGTTTTGCGGCAAACAGACATCATTTTATTGGATGAATGTACGATGACTCATAAAAAATCGCTAGAAGCACTTGATCAGACATTGAAAGATATACATACGTGGCAATGCTGGAATATTTGGTGGTGCATTAATTTTGTTGTCCGGCGATTTTCGCCAAACATTACCAGTGATTCCAAGATCAACACCGGCGGATGAGATCAACGCATGCTTAAAGTCATCGATTTTGTGGCGACATGTTCAAAC
>NW_017535343.1:7153-8910 GCF_001853355.1 Bactrocera latifrons
GCCAGTTCTACGTGGCATGCTCAAGAGTGGGAATGCCACATTGCTTATTCAACTTTACTACAGATGGAAAAACCAAAAATATTATCTAACCTAATGTATTGGCTTAAGAAAGAAAAATATTAAATAAAACAGATTTTTCGAACCTTCACAACAAAAAAAAAATTGTACTTCACCAACACAACAAAAATTGAATGAAATAACTTAAGAAATTCTTTTTTTTTTTTTTTTTGAATAAAACAAATATTTTGAATTTTTTTTTTTTTTTTTTAATAAAACAAATATTTTGAACTTTCACATTAAAATAGAAGTGTTAGAATTTGCCTAAATAGCATTCTTAATTAGCGCGAGCGCAACATTCAACTAATAATTGCGCAAGTTTGAATCGAGCTACTTTCAGTTACGATGTGTCAATTGACTACAGTAACTACCAATGTGTTATTAGTTTGTTGAACTCGGTTTGCTCACATTGCAAGGCATTGAAATATAAAAACGAATCTAATGGATTGTGTTGCGCAAATGGTAAAGTGAAATTGATAACATTGGAATCACCACCAGAGACATTGCACTCATTGGCTTYAGGAATAGGAACAGATTTCATACACTTTTTGACAAATAACCAAAAATATAACAATTGCTTTCAAATGACTTCATTTGGGTTAACAAATTTAGTTCGGTAAAWTTTTATGCCAACTTTCAAGGTATATATTATAGCAGTTAATTATAATTGTTTTATCGAACAATATGTTCTGTGACCTAAGTTAAGATGAGTCACTAATCATAATCATCACTTTGTCATCATATTATTTGGTGATTCACTTTGTAATTTGGTGACAGTTTTGTTATTTTGAAATCCAATATAATTATTTGRTGCTAGATATTGGATATTTTGATAGAAGACAGATATAATTTTTAAGAACAAATATTATTTAAATGTGATCACTGACAGTCCATAAGTTTATACTCCACATTGCTTATATATTTAATTTTATAGTGTTTGGTACGAACATAATATTTTTTTTAATTTACGGATACAAGACCAAATATATCACAGAACAGATTCACTGTTACCAGTGTCAGATAGCAACTACAACTTCCTGCAAATTTATTTTATGGGCAATTCAGCACAAAAAACGCATAACAATTTAGTAAAGAGGTCTATTGTAGGACAATTACAAACTCCATTTCATGAACCCAATCAATTGAYTAYACTGTTTAAAACTGCCTTCTGAAARCAGTTTTTCTTTTAGCKCATTTTTGGTGCTGCTAGACGTATGTAACCCCTTAAGTGATATGTTCCTATGGATTTTGATAGAAATAAAGTAAAGAAAAAAAAAATTCTACATGCATGCTAAAATTGAAGAGGAGAGATTAACATTCATCAGGTTGAATCAGACCAAACTCCGATCTGAAGCGTATATTCACCCATTGATCATCATGATATTACAGCCAGAGTCTTTAGACAAAAATTTAAATCTTTAATGGATTTCATCGTAAAACATTRTGAGAGAAAAGAGGAATGCCAATGCACACATTTTGAATTGGTTGGTTGAAAAGATGAGGCCAAATRAAGTTGATGCAGTGATATCAGCTGAAATYCCTAATGTAGATCCTGGATTGTATGACGTAGTTATCAAAAATCGCTCGACAGCAAACAATGGAAGATCAATAATTGTCAAATTAAAACAAAAAGATATTGAAATAGATAATCGTAGGAATGTTCTATGTTCACCCAAAAAAAGATCGGAAATGATCCTAAA
>NW_017535343.1:9785-10580 GCF_001853355.1 Bactrocera latifrons
CTATTGGAATACAATTACAAGAAGAACTTGATCACGCAACAAGAAATGCCACAGCCATCCTTTTTGCATGATCAGCATTATAATACTATAAGAACTAAAATTTCGAGATAAATAGGATATACGTTATAAGGGAGCATTGTCAGTTATAAGTGAGCCAGTGTTAAGCTGGCATTTAGAGTACGGTATTTAAACAAAAAAAAAAAACAATTAAAGATAATAAAAAATTAATTTGTATACAAATATTAAATTTTAAAGCCATCATGGCTTTATCTCACAATAGCACATAATTCAATCTGGCCTTATATCTCAAATGCATTTTAAAGAAAAATCATATTCGATTTTTTTTAACGTTTTTAATATTTTGAAATTTATGAAAGATTAGTAAATGTTTACCCTTTTACAAGATAACTAAAATGGGAAATCCTCACCCTGTTTTGACAAGAAGTGCAATTTGCAATGTATTGTTTTATTAGAAGTCACCCTGCGTTGATAAAAAGTGTATTTGACAATGACGTTATTATTTAATGTCATATTTTTATTGCCGTSCACGTGTTTTCAATTTCGCGAAATTCTTAACAAAATGGAAAATGTRAACACAGTTTTTGAGTACACCATTATAGCGGGTTTAGAAAAAATAGTAAACTTTTGTATATTGAAAAGGAAGAACAAATCTATAAATATAAATATACAAGTTGAAATATTAAATAATATTGTTGTTACAATAAGAACTGTAAAGTTGGTGTTGCAGTTGATTTCAACAACCTCCTGATTCATTGTCGTAAAATTAAAGACTCA
>NW_017535344.1:0-9614 GCF_001853355.1 Bactrocera latifrons
AAGGACCAGACAAAGAGACAGACCACGCGAGACCACCGGCGACCACGGACCACTCTACATACAGCTTAAATAATCATCACAATTGTATTTATTAAATAATTTTCTATTGAAATGAAACGGCTTTAAAACATTAAAAGACAAGTTTTTTTAAAAACCCATCCTACATATATATGGTTTTTAAAATCTGTTTACATGTACACATGTTTATATGCATATGACCTTTAAGGTTTTATCAAAACTTCAAATGACCAAAGTAAATAAATACATATGTATACAAATATATAACTTAAAAAACATRTATTAATTATAATTATATTAAATAAATATGTATTAAAGTCAAAATACAAATTTGACTTAATTATACATTTCAACTGATTTAATAGAATTCATCATTAAATGGGCCAAATTGCACTTATGTATATACATATGTATGTAAATATATACATTTGAGCTTTGTTATCAAATATATGGAGAATATCCACAGCGGTTTGCGAATTGTAAATATGCGAATCTGTAAGCGTACATTGAAATTAGCATCACTTTTCTCATTTAACAATGAAAATGCTCAATTCTGCTATTTTCGACTTCCTCATGTTAAATATTGGTGAAATCCGCTAATAATATTTTTGTGGTGAAATCCACTAATAGAAAACTGAACCCCTCCAAAAAGAGGAACGTGATGACCATTGGCACACCCTGAACCTTCTCTATTATAATATAGTTCTCTGTTCGTTGTGACAAATTAAATTCGAAGAAAAAAAAATTCGGTTACAAACGCGTTGATAATTAAGAATTGTGCAGATTTATGCTTGCGCATATGTGTGCAAAATTATTTAAAATAAATATTTAAGTCTATTCTAATTGTATTTCGTAAATATTTGTGTCTACAAGTACAGTAATATTTGGGAAAAGGGTGAGTAGAGAAAATAATAATTCAATATGAAGAAAAACACATTTATTGCATATAAAAAAGCTTTTAATCTAAGTGCATCTAAATTTGTGAGAAAGATGTAAATTTTGATTGTGATCCTGATGTGGAGGGATGCAGTTTAYTAAGCTCCTTTGATTTTTCTTCAAATTGCAGTGATATCTTGTTACTGATAGGAATAATAGCGATAATGAAATTTTAAAAGTGATAGAAAATAATTTATTTAGTTTAGAATTAAAAGCATGGGCTTTAAGAAATAGGGTATCCCATAATACAGTAACSGATCTTTTGCAAACGTTGCGCAAAATAGGTTGCACAGATTTACCACTTCTAGTCTTGTAGGTACCAGCCGAAAAAAAGTAAATATTCAAACGATTCCAAGTGGATCTTTTTTATATAGAGGAGTTCAAAATCATTTTGAGAAAAATTCATTTCCTCRACTTGAAAGTGAAAATAATATTGTGCTTGATGTGGGAATAGATTGCCTCAAATTATTCAAGAACTCGAGTAAAATATTGTGGCCTATTCTAGCATCGATAGTTAATTTTCTAAACGAATTGCCGTTTACAATTGCGTGCTCTTGTGAAACAGAAAAACCTTGGTACAAAATGATTTTTTAAAACAATTTTGTGAAGAAGTAAATTATTAAAAAAAAATGGTCTTCAGGTTGGTACTTATCTTGTAAAGAAGAAATTTGATATTCGTTTGTTTTGGTGCGATGCTTCTGCTCGAGCTTTTGTTACACTTGTGAAGTCGCATACTGGAAAGAGTAGTTGTTCTAAATGTGATCAAGTGGGTGACTACAAAGAAAAAAGAGTTTGTTTTCAAAAAAAAAAAAAAAAAAAAAAATATTTAAGAACTGACCAATATTTTAAAAATGTACTTGACAGATCACATCACATTAATCCTTTTAAATTTAGAGAAAGTATCAGGAAATTTCAAAATGATTTCCCAATTTCCTTTAGACCCAATGCACTTAGTAGATCTTGGTGTATGTAAAAAGCTGCTTCAATTTTTGCATAAAAAAGGCAATATAAACGTAAGCAAAGTTAACGAAAAAAAACATTACTTTCCAATTTAGTTCCTTCAGAGTTCGGTCGAATATGWAGAAGTTTAGATGAAATCAGCAATTGGAAAGCCTCAGAGATTAGGTTCTTATTGTATATAGGTATATTTGTCCTAGAGGATTGCATTACTACCATTTCCTCTTATTGCACGCAGGTATAAGGCTACTATCATACAAGAAGTATTATAGCACTGAAACCAATTTTGCCCAACAAATCTTGGAAGAATTCGTTGATTTGTTTGGAAATACATATATACGGTGACCATTTAGTTAGTTGCAACATACATAGTTTACTCCATTTAACCGACTGTACCAAGCAATATAGTCAGTCCTCTAGATAACTTTTTCGCCTACAAGCTTGAAAACCACATGCAATATTTAAAAAAAACTTATAAGTAAGCCCCATAAAATCCTGCAGCAATTACATTTAAGGCTTGAGGAAAGAAATATTTCAGATTTTACTTGCAATAAAATATCCAAAATTAATTCGTTTAATATATATTTTATAAAAGAAAAAGACTGTCATTGTTTTATTCAAAAATTAGGCTCCATAAAAGTTACAGGCATGACAGAGGAATCTGGTATCGCTATTTTTTCGGCACATTGTTTCTTGGGTATTAAAAGCTACTTTCAAGATCCATTGGAATCGTCATCTGCTTTAGGTATAATATTTTGTTAGCAAATAAATTGGACCCTCCTTTGTTTATAATAGATAAAGACGATATAATTAGCTTATAAATATTTTTTTGTTCCACATGAGGGCAAGTATCTTCTAATTCCGATTTTACATCATCTATTTCATGAATTTTCCAATTAGTATTTTTCACTGTAATTATTGTATTGTCCCGAAGGTATTTTATTATATTATATTATGTTAAGTTATTTAAAATGAATTTTGATACTGCCAAATTTGTGTTTCTTAATCAGGTGGATTCACCAGCGCTTTTTGATGAAACCTATTTGGTGGAATGCCCAATGGGGTGGGTCGATTCCGGACTTTTTTCGATTTGGGATTTCTAATAGTGCGGAAAAGTTGCCTTACTTCAATGCAACTTTTTGTTTTGAGACCGGATTGTATCTTCAACCCCAACTCCGGCCTGGAAATTTCGGAAAGTCGCCTAAAATCGTGAAATTGTCTACCTAGCACCTGAAATACGCATCTCATGGCAAAATGTAWAAAACAAAAGTTATTTGTCACATCATTTGCTACCGAAATGTCCTACAAGTTTGTCATTTACATTTTTTCTGTAGCTTTTGTTATTTCCGAAATAAATACAAGGCAACGCGAATTTCATGGTTTAGATGTTATACTACCTTGCCGGTGTGAGCTACGACTTTATCGCAATGGTCACTTTTGGAGAGTGTTCAATTCTGAAGAATACCAGAGAAAGTATAATATAGAGAAGGTTCAACTACGGACAAGCGATTTCACCACTTTTGGCTCGGCAGGAGAAACTTTAATATATGTACATACATGAGTGAACAGAGCTGAGAATTCAATCAAAATTATGCTCTGAAATACACATTGCGTTTACAGACGTATGCTGGCCTTTTAGCTTATATTTTTATACGTTTACATGTTATCATATCAATTGAATATGATTTTGCGAATTTTTATGAATTCATGCAAATTGATAACATTATTTTTAATTTAACCAATTTTTGTAATTAATGGGCAAATGAGCTACTTTTTAAATATTTGTTATTTTGATAATGTAATATAATTTCAAACGTATGCATATATTTGCTACATATGTATGTATGTAMATATATGATGTATTATCATAATATCTTAAAAAACTGAATATATTGCAACAATAATATATATGTATAAATCACACCTGTTAACATTTAAAACTTTCATACGCATCTTTCCTGCAGATATGTATGTACATACAAATGTAATAACAAATCAATTTCAAATCAAGATATTATCATTTATCAGTGCTATTGGAATGGTATATGGGATCATGGCCGTAGGACGAACCGTTCCCGAGATACGAAAGTATTGACTCTATATATGGGCTGTATTTCGACGGCCGCAAAGACAATACACTTACACAAGTCAGCGAAGGTGAAAAGTACTACCGCGACACTGTCAAAGAGGAACATATTTCTCTTATAGCTGAACCTGGTTGTCATTACTTTGGCCACGTCACCTCTCCTTCCGGGTCAGCTGAGGATGAGACGCAAGCTATATGGCAACATTTACAAGCCATGTGGAATATCTAGTCGGTGTTGTTGGCACCAACACGAACACAGATTGGAAAGGTGGAATCATTCGGAAACTAGAAGCAAGAATTGGTAGGCCATTACAGTGGGTTGTTTCTCTTATACATTTCAACGAACTTCCATTTCGTGCTTTTTTCGAATACATAGATGGTGTCTCAAAGAGTCYRAATACATTCTCTGGCGACATAGGTAAACTGCTCCCTGATTGTGRGAAGTTGCCTGTTGTCAAATTTGAAAGTTTTCCATCCTGCCAATTACCTCCTGAGGTTATTAATCCGACCAAACTTAGCACAGAAAAAGCTTATCTCTATAAAATATCAGAAGCTGTTATTTTCGGTCAATGTTCCTTAGATTTAGCGTCSATGCATCCAGGTAACATGTGCAAATCTCTCTGACTCACCTGTGCAAATAAAATTCTGAGATTATGCATTTCTACTGACAAACCAACAAACGAAATAAAGATTTTGGTCAAGTACATACTTACAGTTTACTCACCTTTGTGATTCTCAATAAGATTCAACAGTTCAATCTCTATGCTACAATTCAAAAGTCGAGATGCTTACCTGCTAAACTGCGCAAGGTTGTCGATTTATCCATTCAACAGAATGTTTTCTTTTCTCTTCCTGAAAACATTCTCCTTAGTATGATGACTGACGAACGGCTAGAAATCAGAAAGTTGTCCCTTGACCGTTTTCTGGCAGCCAGAGAAGCAGAGTCTGACGCTGTAAATGGATGGGTTAGATGTAATAAAGTGCCAAAGCTGAATTTCAAAGCTAATAATTATTACGATTTGATTCCAGTTAATCACTATTACCTTGACTGTTCCAACAGGTCTTTGTTCAGTTTCTAATAAAGAACTTATAAAATGGCTGTCGGGTGACACTGCAGAGGTATGGAAATTTAGTGAATCCCCCTCTCACACCGTGGCAGTCGAGGGAACCGTCAAACTGGTGACAGAGGTATCTTCTAAAGTTATTGGCCTCCAATCTCGTGATCGTTTTATACGCTCTACACTGAAATCTAGGCAACAAGTGCCAAAGTTTAGTACAAAATCTGATTTTATCAATAAATTTGACACAGATACAAACTAAAACAGGCCTGACATATGGTTGGTTGGGTTGGGCTTTGGAGGAACCCGAAAAGCAGACACCTCCACGCGGTGGGTTCTGGGTGACCAATACAGGTTAGCTGAGAGCTGCAAGAATAGAACACCTTGAGCTGTGGCGCGCCGCATTTTCGCTCGTATCTCGAGAACGGTTCGTCCTACGGCTAAGTTATTTGTCACATCATTTGCTACCGAAATGGTATATGTGATCCTGATACCATTTCGGTAGCAAATGATGTGACAAATAACTTTTGTTTTACATTTTGCCATGAGATGCGTATTTCAGGCGCTTGGTAGACAATTTCACGATTTCAGGCGAATATCCGAAATTTGATGCCGGAGTTGGTTTTGAAGATACAATCCGGTCTCAAAACAAAAAGTTGCATTGGAGTAAGGCAACTTTTCCGCACTATTAGAAATCCCGAATCGAAAAAAGTCCGGAATCGACCCACCCTAATGTCCAAGAACGTCTTACACTTTATCTTCACGCATTTGTTATTGTAGGACAATTGACATTTAAACGGAAGAAATTCAACATTTCTGGTTGTTACAACTCGGAGGCAAGCTTCTCAAAGCAACATGGAAACAATTTTCCTGTGGATGGAAATGGTAATCCAATATATTGTTAAAATTAATTTCTTAAAAATTTTTATTATATTATGTTTACACCTTTTTCAGATGTGTTTAACATGTTAAAAACAATTTCTACCCAACTACAAGAATTATCTTCAAGAGTTGATAATATGGAAAGGAAAATTGACAGCTTTTTGAAAGAGAATGTAAGTTTATGTCCATAAAAGTTTTTTAATATACTCTCGTAACAAAGTTGCTAAAGAGAGTATTATAGTTTTGTTCACATAACGGTTGTTTCTAAGTCCTAAAACTAAAAGAGTTAGATATAGGGTTATATATACCAAAGTGATAAGGGTGACGAGTAGAGTTGAAATCCGGATGTCTGTCTGTCCGTCCGTCCGTTCGTGCAAGCTGTAACTTAAGTAAAAATTGAGATATAATTATGAAACTTGGTACACTTCTTCATAAGAAGGTTAAGTTCGAAGATGGATAAAATCGGCGAACTGCCACGCCCACAAAATGGCGAAAACCGAAAACCTATAAAGTGTCATAACTAAGCCATAAATAAAGATATTAAAGTGAAATTGGCACAAAGGATCGCATTAGGGAGGGGCATATTTGGACGTAATTTTTTGGAAAAGTGGGCGTGGCCCCGCCCCCTACTAAGTTCTTTGTACATATCTCGGAAACTGCTGTAACTATGTCAACCAAACTGTATAGAGTCGTTTCCTTCAGGCATTTCCATATACAGCTCAAAAACGGAAGAAATCGGATAATAACCACGCCCACCTCCCATACAAAGGTTATGAAAATCAGTACAAGTGCGTTAACGTACTAACAAAAACAAAAACGTCAGAAATACTAAATTTTACGGAAGAAATGGCAGAAGGAAGCTGCACGCAGGCTTTTTTTAAAAATTGAAAATGGGCGTGGCGTCGCCCACTTATAGACCAAAAACCATATCACAGGAACTACTCGACCGATTTCTTAACACCCTGATGACATGTACGACATGTACGAAATATTCCATCCGATGCCTTCTCTGTATAATATATCCATTAGGAACCAATGATGATAGCGGAATAAAACTTTACACAAATACGGTATTTGGTGCGAGAGTATAAAATGTTCGGTGACACCCGAACTTAGCCCTTCCTTACTTGTTTTTCTATAATTATCAAAAAATCACATTTTAATCATTAACCACTCGCCGTATTCACCTGATATGGCACCGTGAGACTTTTTCCTTTTCGGGAAAAATGCAATTGCCCATGAAAGGAAAGCGTTATGCAGACGTAGAGGCCATTCAAAAGGCTTGCACCGGCATTCTGACGGCCATACCGGCCAACGAGCTAAAACACTCATTCTACATGCTTTTGGACCATGCTGTATTGAAGCAGGAGACTATTTTGGAACGCACCTTGTATGTATGGAGTAATTAGAATTTKATTTATTTATTTACAAGAGAGCTAATTATAAGTAATTAATTCACTAAGTCAAAGCGCTGGATACAGATGCCTTCGGCTCTTATATTACAATACTATAAGTGTCTATAAGTATCTAACATTGGTTTAATTACACTTAAATTGAGTTTGATTTCTTACATTTTTTTTAGGAAATTGTTGATTGCCCTGATGTTGTCAGTATTTGGTGTCTTTTAAATATTTGATGGTTTCGTTTTACCAAAAGTGGTTGTACTACATGTATTTAAAGTTGTGCATTCATTAATGATGTGATTTACTCATATAATATATTTGGCTGATTACAATATGAACAGCTTGGTTTAGCCGTTTTATTTAAATTTTGACTGTGAGTTTTGAAAGTGTGGAATATTCTCAGGCGAACAAACGTTTTTATATGTTCGCAAGAGCAATCAGTTGGGTAGTTTGGGTTGTTATCAGAGAGATTATGTTGCTTGTAATGGTGTTGAAAATTTGACCAATTTCTCGATGCTGACTCGTGGACAACTTTTTTTACCATGTTGCAAATGTCTTTCAACATACAGTGATCGAATGAAAGTAGTTGTTCTTTTCCTGCCTTTTTTGCACGGTCATCTGCAAGTTGGTTTCCTCTAATACCAGTATGCCAGGGATCCACATGATCCTAATTCTATTTTTGTGTTGATACAAAATTTCTTTTATACTGTTGATCAGCACTGAGTTTGTTTCATTCAAAATAGCAATTTGATTTGCTATCTGTACATATGATCTATTTTTTCCTGTTTGTGCGACAAATAGAACCGCTTCATATATCGCAGTACGTTGGTAAAATTAAGACGGTTATGGTGACACATTGGTCGTTTGTAACCGTAAACGAAGTGAAATTCGAATAGCGTACTTATTATAGATGATTTCAGCGTTAGCCAGTGCAGGTGAGTGTTCACTTTTAAGAATTGCGGTATCGAAGTCATATGAAACAGATTGATAATATTCAAGCATATTATGATAGTAGATGGCTTGTTCTTTTAGGATTTGTTTTCAGTAGATTAAACAAGATCGAGTTTTTACATTGCCTGAACTTTGGTAGGACGATCATTTTATTGAATTTTGTTCTATGATGAATGTTTGGAAGACCTGCTTCAGTCAGTACTACTTTAGTTGGTGAGGTGGGGAATGCGCGAATGCTTCTCCTTTCCGCTATGTGGTAAGAGGTTTCAATGGGAGTGAGGTGCTGTTTTGCGCAATTTACATAAATTGTGGGAGTGTTTTGATGAAATAAACTTAATAATGTTTAATCTATTGAGTAAGCTTAATCTAACATATTTACAATGTTCCTTAAATGTTACCTTTTTATCAATATACCAAGTACTCTTAAGATGTTAGTATGTGGAATTTGAGTATTATCAAGGGAAAGGTTAGGGAAGGTGCAATTTCTGCAACTGTGAACTGTTGAAGTTTTGCTTGCAGAAACTTTCGTTCCTGATGCTTTAGACCATTCCGTTTATGCCATTATGAAGGCGAAAAATATTAGAGTTCAAGTTGCTAACTTCTTCATTGGCGTAGAAACCGCTTACGCGATTATAGCCGAGTTAACAACAGCGCGCCAGTCGTTTCTTCTTTTCGCTACGTGGCCAATTGGATACCCCAAGCGTAGCCAGGTCCTTCTCCACTTGGTCCTTCCAACGGAGTGGAGGTCTTCCTCTTCCTCTGCTTCCCCCGGCGGGTATAGCTTCGCCTACTTTCAGAGCTCGAGTGTTTTCGTCCATCCGGACAACATGACCTGGCCAGCGTAGCCGCTGTCTTTTAATTCGCTGAACTATGTCAATGTCGCCATATATCTCATACATCTCATGGTTCCACCGAATGCGATATTCGCTGTGGTCAACGCGCAAAGGACCATAAATCTTTCCCAGAACTTTACTCTCGAAGCTCTCTCGCATTAGCAGCTTGGCGTGTCTCATACCATGAGCTTGTAGCCAATGCTCCTCCCTACCTACTCTTTCCTCCGTACGGAGCAGCTCCTTCATGTTATGGGGACCTACACCCATAAAAGGTTCAGGCCCTACCATCTTGGTGAAAGGTGCGGAGCGGGTGAGCTCGTCCGCCAGTTCGTTTTTGGCTATACCTTTGTGACCAGGCACCGAGATCAGGTGTWCCAGGTTTCTTTCCGCAAGGCTATTCAGCTTATCCCTACACTCCTGCACTAGAAGCAATTTGATCTCGTAAGAGCAGATCGCCTTTAGCCGCGCTTGACTATCGCTGAAAATGGCT
>NW_017535345.1:0-1280 GCF_001853355.1 Bactrocera latifrons
TTTGTTTGTGTAAATGTTTGTAAACAGCTGCAAACTCTTAATTTTAGTCATCACTATGATTGCTTGGCCGTAATCGGCATTCAATTGCATTATGACAGAAATTAATGCACTGTAGGTGTCTGCTAGCTGACGAATTATAAGCAAAAGAAGAAGATATCCGCTAGAGCAAATAATATTATTCAATTGATATTTTTTAAATGGCATACATTTAGATGACTTCTGAAAATTTTGATAATTATATGTGAATTAAGTACAATTAGTTCTTATGACTATTATGAAAACCAAAARGTAGGTCAAAAAAACTTTATTGTACTCTGAAGTGTAGATAACTGAATAATAGCAAGCAAAGATGCGCTAAATCCGTTTGCAACCGAACATTTTATACTCTTGTACCTTAAGGAATCAGGAATTCAGGAAAAACATTAAAATGTAAAAAGGCAACCTGAGTATAGTACATATTATATGCATATAACTCATTTGCTGCCATACACATAAGGTTTGTTAGAAAAAMGAAAACCATTATATGGAGTATATGTAAGTTAGGGTAGTATCGACCAAATTTTATCTAATTTTCCCAATACCACATTCTTTTAACATGTCGCATATTAAAAATATACGTTAAAGTCAGTCGGATGTTCGAAAATCCTGATATTAGTTCTATGGGGGGTAAGTCAAGTTTTCRCTCAAATTATACTGTTATTATATAGAAGTTACACTCGTATGAGTAAAATATGCAAGGCCATTTTCATTGAGATAAATCACATATTGGCCGATATATAATACATGTGTGGTACAAAGTCACCCGGAAGTTTTATATTACATATATTTAGACTAGGGGAAGAATCGGTCCGATTCAAAACATTTTCACCATACAGACCATTGTCAGAGAGGTACTATCGCTGAATTTCAATTATATATCTTAGACATAGACCGATATTTTCTAACAAAAGTCAACTATATGCGCAAGGGTCTAAATATTCGGCAACTAGGGGCGTGAACAGTTTTTATTAGATTTGAACAACTTTTGGTCAAAAGATGGCATACACTAAGGGCACAATAGTAGTTCATTATCCGTTCAAAGTTTAATCCCGTTATATTAATTGCTTCTAGATTTGCTTACTGGAAACTTAACGAATCAAATGGAATTTAAAGTTGAGCGTTTAATTGGTATTTTCATGAGTTTCGTTAGAGTATTTTATATTTTTTACTTCAGGAATATGGTCCTTCAGTGGCAAGCTAAATTCAAGTCAGACTATATAAGATTTGGTTAACCAAGTAAA
>NW_017535345.1:4511-5685 GCF_001853355.1 Bactrocera latifrons
AAAACTGTCTTGTTTTCGCTAGACACGTTAAAAAAATAGGTTCTTAAAAACCTCTAAGGAAATCACTCAAAGTAAGAGCTCTTAATTGTAACGGAAAGTTTCTCCGCTTTGCAATTTTCTATTTTGTTCTTATCATCAGATACTAAAATCCATACATCGCTATGAACTACTTGAAAAATTACCTCGTTTCATAGATTTTGTTTGAAACTGATTGCTCTTTAAAAAATTTCCAACAAATTTTGTGTACCTATTCATTTAAAAGATATCAGCGGTTGGAAGTTGTCTACATTATCTCGACGAAAAAACTAAATTTTTAATTGTAAAACTTATAGTTTTTTTTTTAATTTTCAATTTGATAAAACTGCTAGATATGTGATAAGAATTGCGCATATGAACCGTACTACTTATAGCTGCTTTTCACCAATTTCATAATTTCGTTAGTAGTGACATCTTTWGTCGCGTCGTTTTAGCCAAATATTTCATTTTAAGTCAATCTTTTTTTAATGGTATGTATTACAAACTTTTCGATATCTCAGTATATCTCAGTATATGTATATATATACTCTATTAGTATTCGAGCAACAATTGGTTGAAACAAAAAAACAAAAAAAATATATTAGACCCAAAACATAACCTGAATCCGCAATCAGAAAATATATTTACAATAACATAAAACTTCTTGTTTTATTTTTGAAATGTTGCTGGTTTTTTTTTCACAATAGATTAAAATTGGATTTAATGGGAGTTAACAACGGATTTATCTTCACTAACTCCTATCTTAATCCGGATTAACTGCATTAATACTGCCGTCTGTTAATGCTATTACAGCTTCATATGCAGGTCTTACAGGTATACTCTCTCGTTTTGGTGATAAGATGCTTTAACATTGTTACATTTTAATGGAGTTACCACGCGTGCTTTGAAGAAGAAGATTCAATGTTGCAACAAAGAAATTCAGTCAGATTTGTTTAGAATAGTCTTGGAAAATTTCCTCAAACAAGTGCATAGGTTTATGAAAAATTGTGGAGGAACAATGTGCTGCAGTATTAGCTTTGAATCGTATTTTATTCTGTGCGTTGCATCTCATAATTGAGTACAACAAATTCACAAAGTGTTTGTTGGTGTATTTGGAAGTTGGAGAAATATCAAAGAAGGTGAATGAAGTGCGAGAAAT
>NW_017535345.1:8949-9993 GCF_001853355.1 Bactrocera latifrons
GTTGTGCGATTAACTACGTCAGATTTTTTCTGAGCTTATCGTCATATAATAATATTATTCAACATACGTGTGGAACGGACATATTAACTTTTTTGGTTTTGAAAAAAATTGTGACAAACACACTATTGAAGAAATTTAATATATAAGTATATTTAGAACATTAAGCGCATTCATTTGGAACATTGTTGATGTTAAAGGCTTTGAATGGCAATAACTAAATAAAATAAATAACTCTATGTTCAACTTGCCCGTATTATGGTATTTCTATGATAGCAATAAGTTGTTGATATTCAAACGTGACATCAATATATTTTATTGACAACTGAATTGAATTCACATGAATATGAAGGGGTGTAAATAGTTTAATTGCTTAACAGTGGTATGGATTCGTATTAATTGGAGCGAGCTACGAAGCCTTTACGAAAGTCATACAGCCGCCAGTAGACGCAGGTGTGAAGACCACTCTGAACTGTCATCACTTGAATTATAGGTATTTGAGTGTTATTGATTAGTATTTACATAGGCCTGCCAGATGTATGTATGAGTATAAATGTGATATGAGTGCACATGGGTGGATGTCTATAGATATGATTGAATGCAATGACACTGATTAGCTATGATAGCAAAATATAAATGCCTCTGAAGTGTTTTATTTTGACTTGGTTTGAATATGCATTTTTATATAGGGGCACATATGAATACTTAGGAGTAAAATTTTTAATTTTATCTCCGTTCTTAAACATAATTAATCATTCTTATGCTGTTGACGGACTTTTAATAAGTGTGGTGAATCAAACACGTATACTAAATATATTAACAAATCTTATCACAACCAAAAAAAAAAAATAAAAAAACATTTAAAATTTACAGCTACCCATATGCGAGTCCTGTAAGGTATTGTAATAATACAAAATTAAATTAATCTGTATAAGTGAATAAAACTAAAGCAACATAAATTTTGGGAATATTTTGTGCAAGCCCAGTACGAATCATTTCTATATCCTCAGAGTCTGATAACATTTTTTTGTTTTTTTAAACCAAAGT
>NW_017535345.1:11088-13901 GCF_001853355.1 Bactrocera latifrons
GTACCCCAAATATTTTTCTTTTTTGCAATTTAGTAGGATTCGATATTAGAATTTCGATGTGAAATTCTTTTACTATTATATTAAATTGCATAAAGACTACTATATTTATTATAATAATCTTAATATTTCAATTAAATTGTTATTTAGGCACCCCCAAAATACTTATTTCTGGATCCACCCCTTCAAATTGTATGCGTTTTAGAGTAAATTCATCTGGGAACATTTTTCTCTACGAGCAAATGTCAGCGATAACGATAGCAACGCCAATACAAGAATGTGCGAAACAGTCAAAACAACTAAAACTACACCAGAATCTACCACATATATGGCTATCTCCACAAATAATAAGGGCAACGTAACAATAAAAGCAATAAGTACTATTGAACAGTTAAAGTACTATTAGCAACAAATACGAAAAAAGTTGTGTTTTTCCTTTTTGTGTGATAATAAAATATCGGTGTTCAAATTGTCAGGAAAAATGTGTGACCAGATTTTGAGTTCCAGTTTTACATCTCTTTCTTATGATATAATTGTGTTTGTTACTGGGTCTTTTTTGTCGTTGATGAAGATTGAAAGTTCATTGCCATCATAAAAATTTTTCAAAATTTGTGCAGCGACGTAGAAAYGCAATTTTAATGTCGGGAACCTTACGTCTGATTTACAATCCATTAACACCGGCATAGCTACCATCGCTGTCTTACTATCTTACTATTGCACTACTATTGCAGCAAAAAAAAAAAAAAAATTATTAATTAAGTTGACATAACATTCATACAAACAAGTAAGGAAGAGCTAAGTTCGGGTGTAACGGACAGATGGACAGGCAGACAGTCAACCGGATTTCAAGCTTAGTCATCCCGATCATAAATGTACAAGCACCCCCTTGTGGCCCCATCTATATATACTGCTGCGTTAGAATTCGTTATCGTTATCGATTGTTCAGTGACATTTCATCTATAGGAAATGAAGTTATTGCATTTTAAGTATCATTATATTTGTGTTATCGGTGTTTTGTTTTAAAATTGGTAGAACTTTTACCGAAACGTTTTAATTGATGAAACGAGTTTATGGCGATTATTCTCTATCCCGTAGCAGAGTGCACGAGTAGTTTCAACGTTTTCAAAGTGGTCGCGAGGACATAAATGACGACCAACACGTGAGCCAATCAAAATCYGTGATCACGGATCATGAAAATTGAATTCAACATCTCCAAAACAACGATTTATCGCATTTTGATCGAAAAATTAGGCTTACGAAAAGTGTGTACACGGTTTGTTGTGCATTTTCTCATGATAGGAAAGCGTTATGTAGACGTAGAGTGCTGGCACACTGGCGGTCATACCGGCCAACGAGCTAAAACACCCGTTCGATATGCTTTGGTCCGCGCAGAAAGCGGTATTGAAAATCATTTGTTCTGTTTTTTTAAGTCCTGTTTACTTTGGAACGTTCCTTGTATATTTAGCAATACACACAAACAATTTTGTATACTTCCGGTTAATATTTTAGAAGTTACACGCAAATTTGAAAAGGCGTTTCAGGATACTTGTTGCTTTCAAAGTCGGTGACCGACATTACTTGAAAAAGGCTAAGACAATTAGTACTATAATTTAACGCGAGCGTTTTAAACAATTTAAGTCCGAAATTTTGGTCAAAAATCAATTTTTTTTGTGATAAACAAATATAGTTTGCTTATGCCTTCGATTAGGTTGTCAAAAAAGTTTTGCGGTATTTTCGCTAGTTGGCACTGAGAGCGCGTAGTTCTAATTTTATTCGTCGCTTCGGGTCATGCTACATCTTTTTGGAAAGCTCATTTCACGCGCTAACGCATGTTTTATTGATTGTCGTTTCTTTTAAGTCGTTCCTGAGTTATAGCGTCGCAAACATGGAGCAAAATAAAGAGAAAATACGACATAGTAGGAAGGACTGTCGTCGAAAACTGCGATAAAATCGCTGAATTGGTCGAAAGAGACCGGCATAGTAGTAGCCGTAGCAGCCGTAGCATCGGTCAAGAGCTGGGCATGAGTCATGAAAAAAAAATATTATGAACAATCGAAAATTCAATAAAAATACCGCAAGACTTTTTTTTATTATACTGAGTCTTAAAATATAGCTAGATATGCTATAATGTGAGTACATATTTTTTGATCAATAAGTTTAAATATTTTCTCAGAAAAAATTTCTGGCCTCTAGTTGTACATAATATAACGTCTTAATGCAGACACATTTCCTTCTCAAATATGTTTTTACTTATAGCCTTTTAAATGAAAATGTCGCTGAATTTGAAGTCCAACTGACAAAATTGCTTTTTAGTATGTTGATATGAAAGGTCCTAAAATTTGGTTAACTTTTCASCAGTTTTTCCTTTGACGTGTTTTTATGTTAAATGTTTTTTCAAAAAACGAAAGCTCTCGTTTTTTGTGAACATATTCTTTTATAATATTATAAAAATACTCTCAAAAGTGCATTGCACATTCTTGTAAACCAGCGATTCAAAAAGCATAGTTAGACATTTCAATTTTTATTTTGTAAGTTAATATATACATTTATATGCCACCATAAAAAAAGTTTGCCGGGAATTGATTCGCGCAAGTTGCATGAGTATAAAATGATCAGTTGCTACTGATCTTAGCCCTACCTTATCTTTTTTCTTTCTCTTTTCATTTAAAAAAAAATAATATGACGTTTTAATTTTTAGAAATACTAATKYTTTATTGTTGTGTTTTTTGCTCGCCATTATTCATTCACTTTATATAGGACCGTCCCGAAAATAGCGGGTATTTTAATATTTTGCAGTTTTGGAGAGTACAGTTGTT
>NW_017535346.1:0-1690 GCF_001853355.1 Bactrocera latifrons
TTCCAATAGGGATGATATGTTTTCTAAGTGTCGTTTCGGTATATGTCATGATCAGAATTTTCTTTAATTTTTTTCATTGTTGTTTACGGTTTCATCAAGGAAAGATATACGTAAGGACAGCATTTACAAATTGCTCAATTTTATTGACAAAATTATCCTTTTCCAATTGCAAATTTTCGTGTGCTTTTATGATCGTCTCATTTTCATCTGAGTAGTGGGGTAAATCAACAAATCTGTCAATTCTGGTGCGTAGAAAATCCACAAGTTATTCATAAGCAACCATTATATTTACTAAAATTGACAGTTTGGTATGRTTTTATATCTAGTGGAATCATCGGTCGGTACTTCTTTCGAAATGGAGCTGGTAACATCCTTACTATCAAGGAAAGCAGTATAGGTCGTGATAATCAACTTTTTATGGCCGCAAATGGAAGAAATTAATTTGGTTTTAAATTAAATTATATCACTCTTATAGAAAAACTGTGTATAGTGCATTTTTTTCGATTTACGATTTAACTGTACTAAGAAACCTTATAAGCATAAATAACAAATATTATTGCATTTTAATCATGACAGCCATCGCCTTCATAACGAAGATAGTATATGAACTTTTGTACCGCGTAAAAAGAAAATGTTGTCACAAACTCGAGTTCATCTAGTTAATATAACGCTAATATACCCAAAACATATCACTATTTATTGTCCACAAAAAATATAATTCTACAAATTTTGTTGCTTTTGACGGCGCTTTTCTAAGCAGCGTAACAAAACTTTATTTTCCTCCTTTTCAAATCTAACGTAACCATAAAGTTCCTATAGATTATTTTCTACAACAATGTAATCTCCGTAGAAATTGGTCAAATCGGATTACTATAGTATATAGCTGCCATACAAACTAAATGATCGGAATCAAATGTTTGCATGAGAAACTTTCTCATTTGGCAATATATTTTCACGAAATTTGGTATGAGTTATTGTTCATAGAAATAATTTAATATCGGAAGAATTTATTCAGATCGGCTTACTATAGCACATAGCTGTAATACAAACCGAACAATCGGAATCAAGCGCTTGTATGGAAAACTTTCGCATTTGACGTTTTATCCTCACGAAATTTGACGTCAATTACTGCTTAAGGTAATAATAGAATATCCGAAAAAACTGTTTAGATCGGATTACTATACTTCCATACAATCTGAACACATAGATACTAAAAGATATGCCCCCGTGAAGGGTCACGCTTTTTCTTGTTTTATTTTAATCTCTTAAACATAAAGCAATTTTCGAGACTGTCAGAGTCAAGAGCCTCATTGACTTCAAAAAACACAAATTGTTTTGGTATTCACTTTTAAGCATAATAATATACATTGAAGTCATGGCTTAACGAAGAATGTCACTAAAAATACCAAATGATGCCGCCTTGTCTTTGTTCGACATTCAGTGGTGCTATATTTAGTGCATAATACGCCCTCGCCATACACCTGGCTTGATGCATGATGACTGGAGTTTCACATTTAAATTTTCATATTTTAACTCCACCTAAAGCTAAAGWAGTTCCCGATAGTCGTTGTTCCAAGGCACCTTTGCCTGTTCTCTTCTCCGTTATTCTTTTGATTCTATAGCAGGCAATAAATTTTTATCAAAGTAATAAAAAATAGTGTATATTAGGGATTCCGCATGCTCTTTGCAT
>NW_017535346.1:3975-5449 GCF_001853355.1 Bactrocera latifrons
CTTTCACATTTGACTAGTAATATTCACGAAATTTGGTACGGATTATTTTCTAAGACAACAATGTAATCTCCGAAGAAATTGTTCAGATCGGTTAGCTATAGCATATAGCTGACATACCAACTGAACAGTCTATGGAAACTTTCACATTTGACGTGGTATCTTCACGAAATTTGGCATGGAATACTGTAACAATATAATCTCCAAAAAAATTGTTCAGAAC
Source organism: Bactrocera latifrons (assembly GCF_001853355.1). Taxonomy (NCBI): domain Eukaryota; kingdom Metazoa; phylum Arthropoda; class Insecta; order Diptera; family Tephritidae; genus Bactrocera; species Bactrocera latifrons. Next base: position 4,196 of record NW_017535346.1, read on the forward strand.
GAATTACTATAGCATATAGCTTCCGTATAAACTGAACACAAAGTTACTAACAGAAATGCACCTGTGAAGGGTATTTAGCTTCGGTGCAACCGAAGTTAGCGTTTTCTTATGTTTTGAATATCAAAACTATCGAATTATGAAAAAAATCGAAGTTAGCGTTTTCTCTTGTTTTTAATATCAAAACTATCGAATTATGAAAAAAAAATTTCGATGTTTTCAAATTTCTAGACTAAAATACCTCCTTAAAAATATTGAATTTTTTTCTCAACTAATCGTATATTATCTACGTGTTTTAAAAACCATAATTTAGCGCTTAACATAATTTTACTATCACCCACATTCCCTAATATATTTAAAAGTAATATAACCACTTTCATATAGCTTTAACCTTGGTTTCCTTTTTTTCTTATCTCGTTTATTAGGTTATAATAAGACTGTTAAGTAAAAGTTATTGCTGCGCTGCGTCACTTATTCTTTACTTCGGGTGGGGGTAATAAGTGATAAGCACTGCTATTTTACTTGAAATATTTGTTTTTATATTTTCTTTTACCCCTTACCACTGGCGGGGGGAAGTAAATTATAGAAATAAAAAGACTCTTTTCAGTTGTTGACATAAGTATGTATGTATGTGTGTGTGTGTTTGTCACTAAAGATGTATGTTGAAGAATAAAATAACCACCATAAGGGTTGTTTTCTGTATTGCATTCTTATTACATATTTTTATTTTATTTGCTGCATTTTTGGATGCAGTCAACTGATAGTGAAGTTTATATTAATCATTTTTAATTCTATTTTGGCTTTGCTAATATGTAAGCATGTTCAGTGATATTTGAACAAAGACAATACCGTTCCGAAGCTCTTTATGAATTTCAGTATTTCGTGAGTTAAACTCATATGTGCAAAGCTAATCTTTAAGGTGGTAACATGATAAATTACGTAATTAGTTTCTGGTGCCATCATTTATCATAAACGCTACACCAGGACACTTAAAAGTCAAAACAAAGATTTCAAAAATTAATGAATTTACCACAATATCGTCTCATTCCTTGAAAATTTATGAAAATATTTTTATATAAACGGTTATTTGTGTGCATACACCCCCACTATAATGAACTAACAAAGTAGCGGATAAACTGAAAAACAGTTCGTGAAAGGTAATGCYAAAGAACTGCGTGTCACATGGAATTCCAAAAGCCAATCGGCTACGGTGTTGCATATGATTTATTCGCTGTGGAAATTCTCTGAAATGAATTA
>NW_017535346.1:6268-7406 GCF_001853355.1 Bactrocera latifrons
GCAACAAACTGCCTAGCCGATATGCTTTTATATGCGTTTCCAGTTTTCCCCCATTATTTATGTAAACTGCCGACTAGCTTCAACTTTTGTCGGTTACTGTGTGGGTTTTAAACACCGCCAAAAAAGGAAGGTGTGAAATGCCAATACTCTGTTAGACCCACCCACTTATTTGTTTGAATGCGTCAATCGTCTTACCAAGGTGCGCCCAGGCATTTGTGTGCTTATGTATTGTTTTGTTAATATATTTTATTCATTTTGTTTTCTTTATGTTTTTCTGATTTCTGCATCAGATTGCATGGCGTAGAATTGGTAACTAATAGTCATGTAAAATTAATGATATTTCGGATAGGACAGTAAAATCGCAAAGGAAATAAAGGCATTAAAGAAAAATTTAAAAAATATATTATATAAATTTGGTTTTAAGGTGGAATATATTCAGTAAGCTTATGGCAATGCTTTTTGAGGGCAGGTAAAACAACTCAGATAAATAACTTAAAAAATAAAAATTTTATCGATTACTTTAAACGTTGTTCAATTGTGAAATGTTTTTCAGTGTATTCTCTTCATTCATTAACATTCACTTAACGGTAGTTTTTAATTCTCACAATAGTTTGAAACGTAGTTAGAAGTTATAAAAATATTAAATGTAAAGGAAGTAACTGGTTGAGCGTCGATTCCCTTTTACCGCCTCTACACGAATGCCGCTCGTTGTGATGCTCACTTGAAACTAAGACTAAGCATTCAGGCTTTAAGTTAACTATTCTCAAAGCAAAATAGCAAAACTGTTCAGAGGAATAGCTATGAAAACGGTTTGAATATAAGTAGCCGCAAAGTTAGTCCCTAAGGAGCTTTCTCAACTTAATACCGCCTTTTATTGAGTTAAAAAGCGTATGAATACGAAAATATATGGACAAATATACATGTTTTTACACTGAGTTTGTATACATTCCCTCTCCTTCTTCTTCTCTTCTTGGAAGCTACTTCTTACAGTGTTTTTTTTAGTTAAATAAACCTTTCGCTGTTATCTCCCATTCTACTATTGCTTTCCACTCAATCGTGAAATGGCTGAAAATTATCGATACACAAGCGAGGATATATACCTGGGCAGGTACTAAAAGAAATAAAAAACTTTTTTTTA
>NW_017535346.1:9322-10627 GCF_001853355.1 Bactrocera latifrons
TGCCATTCCACCTTTTCATGTGCTGTCATCTTATTATACGCTATTTTGTTTACGAGCTATATAAGGAGTGATTCAAGTAGAGGTACTTTTTTCAATAGCCTTTTCCTTTAACATTACGCGTGATAGTGTCGCTGTCATATTAGTTCGGTTCAATATTGCTTCATGGAGAGATATACATCTGAGCCACCTTTTCAAATATTTCAACTTTATTACTAAAATTTACGTTCTCTAAAGAATGTGTTTCGCGCACCATTACCAATCTTAAGGCCCAGCATTCATTATTATATAATATCTGAAGTCGGTGTAATCATCGGTCCACATTTCTTCAAAAATGTTACTGGTGGTAACGTTATCGTTATCGTGCCAAGATAACGGACTATTTGAAGCCTAAAATTGAAGCTTGTGATCTTGGCAACATTTGATTTCAACAAAACGGCGTCACTTCCCACACATCCCCATACCGCTTCAATTCAGGCCTTTGAGAAAAACATCACTCATGTCATTCGCCAGTTACTATTCGAAATGCTTGAAAAAGTTATCGAAAATTAGACTCAACATCTCAGACGTAGCCGCGGCCTACATTCGAATGAAATAATCTTCAAAAGTTAAATGCCAAAGAGTGTTTTTTCGAACGAAAACAAACATTCTTAATCATATTGGAATTTTCTATTATTTTTATTGAAAAAAGTAGAGAAGTAGAGTGGATCACGCATTACTTAATTATTTGTGAATATGTCTGCCACGATTTTGCCATCATGGTGGTTCTATTCAGCAGTAACCAACTGCTTCCAAATTTAATACATTTTCTTTTGTCTACTTGCACTTAACCATTTTAACTTTTGTCGCTGTCTGTTTGGTGCTTATCTCTATGATTTATATTTATTTGTTCTTTTTTGTCACCGTTTGATTTTATCGCTTTTAGTTTGGAGTTGCATTCATTGTCCATTGTTAACTGTTGCACAGTTATGTATATTCTATGCTGAAATGTTAATTTCGTGTCCATTTAATTGTGGCTTTCTTTCTTCCTTTTTTGACGTGATTATGCTATCTTGATTGCCCAAACTGAATGATGTAGTTTACTTATGCGGTGACAGCAAAAAGGCGATGACAACTGTCGATATAACTGCTCATTTTGGTCACACAAATATAACTGGGGTCGCTGTCATGATTAATAATATAGAAATAATTTTCGTTTACCTGACTAAGTGCCTTGAAAATGACAATCAGGCTAAAATAAAAACAAATAAACCATATAACAGAGACAAAGGAATTTGTGACTGTTTAAACGCTAAGCTGAATAGAGTG
>NW_017535346.1:11815-13234 GCF_001853355.1 Bactrocera latifrons
CAATATTCTTAAACTTACAAGGTGGTCGCTTATAGCCCAATGACCTCTTATGATGCCCAATACTTAGTAGTGTTTAGCCTTACTGAGAACAAATGGCTCAGTAAACTTGCAACAACGGAACAATCGATGATAGCAATAGATTTTTAAGCCCAGCGCTGGTCAAGCTTCCAYAAAGTAGAATGTACGAAATGGAACAGCCAACCCTATTCCCTAGTAGTGGAGCTAGGATGCCTTTTGTTGTCAGCTCAGCAGCTTATCTAATTACCTACGGTTCGGCTGTGAACTGTCTTCTAAACCAAACTTATTGCAAAGTGACTTAGTGCCATTGATAACGAGGTTTGGTGGCTTTTCTTAAGCAGTGATGAACGCACCGTTAATGAGCTCAAGGCAAATATTGCGGACCTGCTAAGTACCAGAGTGGATAGTCGCTTTTGTGAAAAGGGCTGTACTTCATAGCAGTAAATCTGTCACTATAATACGCATCTAAAAATTCCTTGAAAAGAACACTGTTCCTCTTCCTAGGATAATCTACACCTTCCCTTGCATGTTCGTGGTCAGAGAAAATGCCGCCAGAGTTTGGCGACTCTGTAATGGCAAACAATATGAAGTCAAAGTGTGTTACGATTATGAATGTTTAAACATTATTTACTTGTAGGAACTCAGTTTCAAATAACTACTTTTGTGTGAAATCCCAACTTTTGAGTGCAACATCCTCTGCATAGGCAATCACCCGACAGTAACAAATCTCAAGTTTTTAGAGCATTGACGATCTATAAGAAAGTAGAAAGACACCATGAATCTATGAAATCTTCTTGGTCATCCTTATCTTGGACTTGTATATTGCATGTTCCGCTTTATACTTTGCCCACTCGTCAGTTAATCCATTTCAGCGGGCTTTATTGAATAACCGTATGTAAAATGTCCTAATTACAGAGTGCTCTATGTCGGCAAGAGAGGTTATGCCAACACGTTTTCTTGTCGTATTGATTAAATATGTTTAGTATATACTACTTTTTCATGTAACTCCTTCCAAATTTGCATTATTTTGTTACAGTTTTTGCTATCTCCAAACGCCACTGCAACCTAATTACAATTAATACACTAGACCGCACAGGTATATAGTTACATTGTTGACCAGAAGCAAAAAGTGTAACAATTAAATGATTACAATTACAAATTCTGCTGTCAATATACACTGTGGTCAGCATATATGTATTTAATACCCATAGTGTTTCACATATATGCAGTCGTGTTCATGAAAATAGTGCTGCAACAGTTTCTTGTATTTAAAGATCTTTTCTAACATATACTGGCTTGCCAAGCGCGATTATTTTGCTAGAATAGATACTCCATATTTAACAAAAAATCCCGACTACGCTTGATCCAAGGATTTTGTATGTCGAATTTGTATACTTTCTA
>NW_017535347.1:0-9550 GCF_001853355.1 Bactrocera latifrons
AATCCTGCGGGAACAAAGCCTTTATACTTGACTTGTAAAAATATAAGGACATTTATAAGACTTCGAATAGGACACACAACTGCTACAMATGCTCACATCTTAAATGGCGTAAATAAACCAAATTGCGTGTTCTGCGGATCAAATAATTTCACAGTTATACACCTCCTCAATACCTGCCCGCCACTTCAACGAATCAGAGCTAATGTTTTTTCTAAAAAAAAACATGCTTTATATCTAGAACGGACTGATGACAGTAACATAGAAATCATATCTAAATATATTTCAAATAATATTTGGTTTAGTTACATATATGCACCCATTTACTTTTGCTTTGAAATTTATCTTTTTTATTGTATCTAAATTTACGTTATTCAAATCGATCTCAAATGTGAATATAATAGACTAAGATTTTATAACATAAGCTGAAGGCCCTGGCAGCCAGTGCTTTATATCTATAAGTGGAACGATTATTTATAATTATTTCTCTTTTAAATAAATAAATAAATAAATAAAAATTACTTTCTCATCTTTGGTGAGTTATATTAAATATTAGAGTATGCTTCTTTGGCTTGGAACCCTCGTTATCATGTCCGATTTCAGTTCCCATTCCAGCACATTTGATCTAACAGATTCACTCTTTATCATAAAAAAAATTATTTTATCTACCCTTAACAAGTAACATTTAAAAATAATAAACTTACTTTAATCTAATTTTTATTTTGGCTGTTGAAATTTTTGTTTCTGTAGCTGAGCAGCTCAAGATCGCAACGCTTAAAACTCTCTTACCTTTTATGACTCGGTTAATTCCGCTCGTTCGCCTGTTGCGCCCCTCGCGTCGTTGGACGGGAGGGGGGCAATCGTTGGGTATTATTAAGTCTCGAAGATGCACGCGGGTAGCCTATTCCTGATGTCGAACATCAAACTGTACAGATTTTTCTAAAGCTCTTTTTTCTGCCTGACGTGATGCTGGCTCTGTGCTGTCCATTATGATAAGAAAATTCGTGCCGTTTAGCAATTTTCATGATTTAGATTTGCGAATAAAACTTCTAGCTAAAATATGAACACTTCTTATAATTCTATGTGAATATAGTTGATTGAAAAAAAAAAAACTTAGTCAAATAGTCATACATGGGTGCAGCATTATTTTTCTTTATAAATTGTGTTCTGCTGCCACGTGGAACTGAGAAGCTTGGTTTGATTTAATATGGCAAGAAAGTTTTTCCAATTTTTTTTCTTTTAAGAGGCATATTAGAACAAAAACCATATTTCTGAAAAATTCATATAACGATAATGTTATTGAGCTTTCCAAAAGTGTATAGCGATGCGACGAATAAAACTAGAACCACGCGCTCTCAGCGCCAACCAGCGAAAATAGACTTCTTTGACAATCTAATATTTGGCACATTTTTTAGAATTCACATTTAAAGAATTCACCGAACATATTAGAAATAGTGTGATTGTCACTAGACATACTGAACTTATATTTTATAGCAGACGGAAAATTAGAAATGTTACGTTTGGAGTTGGCGAAACCATAGAACAATTTTGGATTACATAATTTAGAATATTTTGAATAGTCAGGAACTAAATCAAGTTTCTTGTTTAGTTTAAAAGCACGAAATTTTCTATTTTTTAATTTATATAATTCTTTCGAAAACCATAAATTAGAACTCATTCTTTGAGTAACAATACACTTCGGAACATATTTTTCAAGTAAATTTAAAATAGTTTCATTAAAATGGGAAGCACTAAATTCAATATTGCCACTGTAAGCTGGCCAAGTTTCTTTAGAAAGTTCGTAATTATTCTTCTTAAAATTAGCTTTCGCAAAGTTGAAACGAGAACAAAAGTCTTATGTATTATTATGAGCAAAGTTGGCTATGATTTCGATGTTAATTTCCAAAGCAGGATTGATTAGTAGAAACGTCGTCAAGAGAATACAGAATTTATAGAGTGTTCTCGAGAAAAACATAAGTAAATTTCATATTAGCAACCAAAAAAACCTTAAAACAGCATTGGTGGTGGAATGGGAGAAAATATCTCCATTATACTGTAAAAAACTTGTTGGTTCCATGCAATACTGGCTGAGATCGGTTCTAAAGAAAACAGGTTACCCCACAAATTATTAATTAACCAAAAACTTTATTTAATTCTATGAAACACACACTGTGACAGACAGTAGCGCATCGTATTTCTTTAATCCTGCAGAAGGTTCTATCGGTTCCTTTTTAACAAAATTACCGAGGAGTTTATAGTAACTATATATTTATAACTTAAGAACGGCTGACTCGATTCGGTGAAGGTGTAGTTTGGAGCCGCGGGACAGTTTTTATACCCTTGCAACCTGTTGTTACACCGAATAACAGTTTTGTTCACCTAACGGTTGTTCGTATCACCTAGATACGCAGGATAGATATACAGGGTTTGTCCGGAAAGTAATAGAACTGAGTTGATTTAAAAAATGTATAGAAAAAATCGTTACAATTCTTTAAAAACTTTCAAAATAGGCTCCTTCTGCGTCGATGCAGCGCTGCCAGTGCAATTTCCAAGCATTGAATGCGTCACGGAAACCATTCTCCGGAGTAGCTCTGAGAGCCGAGGTGCAAGCTGCTGTAATCTCCTCTGCCGTCGGAAGATGGCCTCTTTGCCTCGGGATCATATTCAAAGATCCATAACTCGTTACCTGTGATTACGCTATTTAAAAATTGGAGGTCACTTTCACACATGTTAAAATTTTCTTCGCACACCTCCACTCGCACTTTTGGGACCACCCTACCGCATGTTGAAGTGCTCCATCACAATTGAACCTCAAATTTTGATAAATTGAACATCTGGGCGATTAAACCAATACTCAGTCGACGGTCAGAGTTCAAAGCTTTGCGCACACGAGGACATTGTCGGTGTTTGTCGAAGTCGCAAATCTTCCAGCACGGTCTTCATCAGCGACCTCTTCTCAGCCCTCCAAAAAAGCCTCGTGATACTGGAAACACACCACTTCTTGCTAAAGCAACATCTGCTTTAGCTTGCTTGATCATAGTAAACATCTATATCACAGATTTAGCGAGTTTCACACAGAATTCAATTCTGTCAAGAACAAATAATTTCGAACCGATTATTTAATGTTAAAACAAATTGGATATAAATAGTTAATGCCAAGAAATTAAAAGATTACAATTTTTACATGATACCTTTCAATTACACAAAAAATTGAACTCAGTCCTGATAAATAAAAACAATGAGGTAGTATTTTTCAGAAATGAAAATACAATTATATGGAAGCAATACATTGAAAACGTTTTTTCGAATAACAGTAGATTGAACCGGAACCTTCATCTCCATCGCAGAACAACTGGCAATTATAATATGAAAGGCGAAATAGAGAGAGCTATAAAATCAATGAAAAAGTATGAAGCAACAGATCCGACTATTAAAAGCGAGCTCTTTTGATCAATCGGTTTGAATCTCTTAGTAATCTCTCAGATGAAGTAGCGCGATTGAGTAGATGCGATAAGAGCAAACTTAGTGTTTGTTTATTTAGGTGCATTACTGTATCGCATTGGGGTATACTGTGGGTACACCCTTACACATTAATTTTGAGTCGCTCTATAAACTTGAGCATGTAAGCGATTACCCTGAGGGCTGGGGGTACGATGAAAATCGTTCGAGGATTTCAGCATCATCCAATGTTGCGTGAAAGGAGTCGATCTTTCGACTTTCTGGGAAAAATATATGTCTTCCATTTTGCAATGTTAGGTACGTTTGCCCCATGGATGCTAGTTTGACTTGTAGTAGCGCACCACATAGTTACAGTCGTGGTAGACTTATTGTTTTTAGTGGTGCAGTATGCTTTTTCAGAGGCATCACAGACGCCGTGCAGTTCGACATTGTGCTCTGGGACAGAATTTACCCATCGCCCTTCTGAGAGCTTGTGTCACTTGTGCTAGTGACTCGTATGCTGATATGAAAGACAGGATATCGTCTATATACGTTTGTGTTTTGAACACCTGGGTTTCCAGGTGGCAGCTGTTTGCTGCAAAATTGGGGAGTATTCGAATTTTTAAATATGGAGTGCAGTTAACACCAAAGGTCATTGATTTTAGATTGTAGTCACGTAGTGGACTATTGGGTTACTTTAGGAAAATAATTCGCTGAAAATATTGATCGTCTTTATGTAAAAGTTTTTACAATAAAGGTCCTCAGGGGTTGTAATTGAAGTGGGGCGAGTTCTTCTAACTCCCAAAATTTTCTAAATTGTGATTTACTCACCTTTTGTTGCGATAGTGACAACTGATTCCGTAACTATTCCCTTGGATAGAAGTGAAAAAAGTATTTTGTGCCAATAGTGTTTTTGAAACTTTCTCAACGCCTTCGAGTTTTATCTGAGGTATAAGATCGCTGGCTAATAGAAAATCTATTTCAGCATGGCAGTTGTAGTTGAGATCTACTAACTTAAATTGTGAAACCTTCGCCCAATGCTGCTATTTATATGATAGCTTGAAAGCAAATTTGTTAGTTACGTTAAAACTATAGCATCTGCTTGAACTCTTTTATCCGCTTGGGCGTTCCAGAACTACTCTTCTGAGCATCTCGTATTTTAATTTGGGGCTTGTTTTGTTGGCAGTTTTAGTCTATTTTGTGCACTGGACTCTGTAAATGATCGTTTTGATCCTTGGTCTATTACGGCCCTGAGCTTAACTGGTTCTCCTCGGTTTACGATATAGAGACTTCTTTTTATTTTTACGAAATAGTTGCGGTAGATAATATTCAGTTTTTTGAATCTCTCGCAAATTTTCTGCTATGGTGCTATTCAAATTATTGTTGCTGTTGGCTGCGGCCTGTTTAAGCTTTAAGTTCGTGTTGAATACCTTTCGGTTGAGTTATTTTTTGTCTATGTTTTCGTACTGGGTGATAAGAATTATTGCTCCCACAATAATAACGACTTTTCTGGTAATGGTGCGGTGCATATATTTACCAGAATTGGGTCTCAGTTGTCTTTGCGAATGGTTTGTGTCGATAAAACCGACAAACACTTGGAAAGAGTGAATTTAAGTTAGATAAATTCTTCACTTGTTTCCTTTTGAATTTTTGGCAAGTTCATGAATATCGTTATTTGCTTATCTACCAATATTCTGTCGTTATCGTATCTTGATTTCGAATCTTCTCAAGCTATATTGAAATTGTCGTAATTTAATGCGAACTTTTTTGCTATGACGCTTGCTTGAAATTTCGTTTTGTATCAGAGGTGATAAAATTTTTGTGCATTTGATAATTTTAGGTGATTTATGTAAACGGCTGTGAACATGTCCCGGAGAGAGATGCAATTGCTTTTATTAGTTGCAATTGATCAGCAATCATTACTTTTGCAAGTGTACATGGGCTTTTTTCGTAAAAAACCATTTTTCGCACTTTTACTAGCTGCGTAGATTTAGATTGTTTAGAACCTGCGTTCTTTTAGTTAGTGTAAGCTGATTGAGTTTAAACAAAATTCAATATTGCAAAGTCAAATCTTTTAAAATAAGATTTGTTTTAATCGGATGAAACCACATAGCGTGTTTCGTTGTATTTCATCTTCAAAATAGTACAAAACTTATTTATTTAATTATTATTGAAATATTAGTTATATTAACTTGTTTTGTGTTTCTATGTCTTATAGGGTATATCTAAAAGTGAATTAATTTGTATATATTATATTTGTATGTATTGCAAATGATTGAACATTTGGGTTGACGAAAGGTGTGTGCACGGTTCGTTTCGCACAAATTGACTGACGACCAAAAATTGATCAGATTCCAATATTTGAAGGACGATTATTTGACCACTTGACATTTTAACAATTAACCACCCCCGTATTCACCTGGTATGGCACCGTGCGACTTCTTCCTTTTCGAAAAAATGCATTTGACAATGAAAGGAAAGCGTTATGCAGACGTAGAGGATATTCAAAATTCTTGCATCGGCATACTGGCGGTCATACCGGCCAACGAGCTAAAATACTCGTTCGACTTGCTTTTGGACCGTGCCAAAAACTGTATTGCAGCAGAAAGAGACTATTTTGAATAAAATAAATTTAGTTTGCCGAAAAAACATTTTTTTTCTTTTTTTAAGTCTTGTTTACTTTGGAACGCAAATTGTGTATGCAGAAATCAAGAAATGAAATACCAAAAGGAATCGATACGACTTACTTTAATAGCCATTACGAGAGTCTGGATATTAAGTTAAGCCAATTGTGGGTAGATGTCCTATGTGCTTCCAAATCGTTTCCTGGATTATAGATGTAGTCAAAAAATCTATTTATATACATATATGTATGCATATATATATTTGTTCCTCTGCACTCAACTTTGTTTATGAGCTTTTTGCCATCACAAGTGGCTAAATGAGTAGCGACGTCGCATCAGATTTACATCAGTTCACCACACCGAATCGAAAGCACGCATTCACCTCATCACACGAGAGAACATTACACATTAAGACACACACACGCACATGCACCAAGACACGATGACATTCTACATTCTAATTAGAACAAAAAGGAAAAGAGAAAGTAGCTCGCGCACCTTTTTTCATTACGACGTCGACCAACCAACATCTCCGCTTTTCGCAGCATCGCAGCATCCTGGTTCCCTTTCGCTACCCACCTTAATATATTTAAAGTTTTTCAATTTATATAAAAGTCATTTTATAATAACTTTCATCATTATATATATATATTTATGCAAGTATTATATTTAACGGTTTAAAACTACTGTTTAGTAATTTTGACCAAAAAAGGAAATATAGTGACTTATACACACTTATACAATATACTCTACCTCAAAAAAGATTAAGGTAGGAATAAATAAAAAGGCTTTGCACAAGCATACATATTATATACGTATATTAAAAAAAAACAAAAAAAATCACAAACACAAATTACTACTAGCCACCACACATAAAACAACGTAAATATAATACAAATAGATTATAAATAACTTCTATGAAAAAATTGAGCAATAAAATAAAAACAAAATTTAGAGAAATAAATTAAATTTATTAAGTTTAGAAAATTTACTAAAGTTATCCAGTACTGTGACTAGTATTTAATAATAATATTAAACAAGGTGTAAAACATAAATCGGGCGCGATATAATTAGAAGAAAATTACAACATATCCGTACATATGTACATACCCTAAAAAGGAGGAAACGGGAGCAAGAGGACACTAAACAAAGGAGGAAATTAGGAAAGGAACATTAAACACAGGAGGACATAGGAGTCGAACAACACTAAGCACAAGAGGAAACTGAATCGCAAGCAGAAGATAATATCCCCAAAATTATCAAAAAATATATGTACCCAAAACTCCCTTTAGGCGAGACAAAGTAAGCCGTTTCCATTTTTATTAACATATGTAAATATGTATGGTATCATATGGTTTTATCAAATATAAAACCTATATAATCCGTTTAATCGATTTCTAAACGGGAACGAAAAACAGTTGAAAAAATATATCATCCATATATTTTTATAAATACAAACGGAAATCATTTACTGCCTTCTAAGCTTATTCTTGTGTATACAAACACACCCACTAACCAATTATATTCAAGTATTTACTTGCAAATCTTTCCAGCAATACTCCTTCTGTTTCTTCAAACAGTAAGCAGGATTCCATAAAACAGGTAAGCAAAAGGCATAAAAAAGCAAAATATATGCACTTATCCAAGTCATACTTATCAAATACATACAGCGGCCAAAAAAAGTGTTCGACATGTAACGACTTCTGCGAATAATAATGCATACAAAAAATATTATCAATAAAAACAAAAAACTTTTGAGTGATTTGGTACAAATATGATTTCAGCTTCTATTATGGAATTTATTGTAAATATCAAAACAAACTAAATCAGAAAGCTAACGGTATTAATATGCAAAAGCAAATAAGTAAGCAAAATAAGTATTCGATATTTAAAAAAATACAATGAAAACGTAATAATAATGGAAAGTTAATATTTTGTTGTTTTTCCTCTACGACGAATAACTTCCCTCAATCGTCTTGGCATCGATTTCACCAAATTTGTGGTTACCTCTGTGGTTACCTCTCTCTCGATTTCAAGCCATTCCTCTTTGAGGACCTTCTCCATTTGATTTTTGTTGGTAAAGTGACGCTCTCTTAATCGTTTCTCCAAAATATTCCACAAGTGCTCAATAGGGTTGAGATCCGGACTTTGAGCAGGCGTTTTAAYAACTTTAGGACAATTGTACAGCAACCAAAGCCTTGTATTGTGAGCTGAATGTTTCGGATCATTATCCTGGTAATACTGATAATCTTCGTCAATTCCCAATTTCACAGCACTAGGACGTAAGTTTTCTTTTAAAATATTTATGTAGTATATGTGGTCCATAGTTCCATTAATGGTCACAATATTTCCCACTCCTGAAGCTACCATACACCCCCAAACCATTATACTACCGCCGCCATATTTTACGGTAGAAACCATATTTCGTTCTTCCAGCTCCGTATTTCGCTTTCTGTATATTATTACTCTGCCGTCACATCCAAAGAGATTAAATTTGCTCTCATYTGCAAAAATTACGTTAAACCAAAACTCTTCAGGCATATTTACATATTTTCTGGCAAATTCTAACCTCTGCAGCCGATTCTTTCTAGAGATATAAGGCTTCTTCCGTGCGGTTCTAGCGTTAAATCCGTTATGTTTTAAATAATTTCTTATGGTTTGGGGTGTAACATCTATGCCTACGTAACTCCTAGTAATTTTTGCTAGTTTCAATGCATTAATTTTGGGGTTTTTTTTTAACTTCGCGAACCAACCATCGCTCCGCTGTTTCAGTCATTCTCTTTGGTCGACCCGATCTTGGTTTATTATCAACCGATTTGCTTTCTTTAAATTTTTTTATTATATAATGAACACTTGTTCTGGGCCTATTTATTATAGATGATATGTGATTTTCAGAAAATCCGTTTTCAAAGTGGATAATAATTAAATTTTTAATTTCAACTGACAACTCTGCTCATTTACGCCCCATTTTGCTAAAAGTTTAAATAAAACTGCGTTCATTGTACACACAAATAGTCAATATGTTTCGATTCCGAAAATTTGCTGGTCCACATAACGGTACTTTCTCGTTTTCCTATTAAAAATTCAGCAAAGCCATCTGTGTCGAATACTTATTTTCCTTGCTTAATTGCTTTTAAATATTAATACCGTTAATTTTCTGATTAAGTTTGTTTTTTTAATACGCTTTTATTAGCTTCACTTGTATGTATGTATGTATGTATATATGTATGTATGTATTTATGTATGTATGTATGTTTGTAACTTTTTTAAGTGGTACTGAAACGTAGAATATTTGAGCGACACTGTAGGCGACAGTAAGTTTAAGCATCTCACCAAAAATATGCAACATCTATATAAAACTAGTTTGGGCGACATTTGAGTAGCATATGTACATATATGTATACTGAAATATACATACGTATATCCTTAAAGAAAGTATACTTTATATAGATATACTTATGTATACATATATGTAAGTACAACCGCGCACC
>NW_017535348.1:0-9566 GCF_001853355.1 Bactrocera latifrons
CTTGGTCTGTCGAAAATTCGGCTGAGTTCGCAATACCTATAATCGATTGTGGTGTGTGAAGCGGTTAGTTTTATACCTGAGACAACTCACAACCGACATTTTATTTAACAATTTCTGTTTAAAGAAACATCTTGGCCATATTATGCAGTTTACTGCCCCCCCTTTACTCCGCTTAACTATCTGTCGCTAAAGGGAAAATCTCAGTATGAATTTTAAACTACTACTAAGCCACTTGTCAAACTTTTTTGAAGATTTTGAAGCCATTTAAGAATTATAATCAAGTGCTTGAACATTTTTGCATTGCTCTTGACGTATTTTTAAAACTTTTTGAAAATTTTTCCAGCATTATCTCATGACATGTAGTGAGTACTTTCATATAACCAGTTCGCTATGCATTATTATTAAATATTAAAATTTCAATTCAGCGCATGCAAAGTTGATGCAACCCACACACACACTCAATTGGTTGCACATGGAAACTTAACGGCCTGTACAGGAAATAATTAATTGAAATAACAACATTATGCCGGAATGAAAAAAAAAAAAATTACTGAAAATTGATGTAATTATATTTTCATTGTATATGAAACCGTAAACAGCGCTCACTTAACCCGTGAAGCACCTGCCGCCAGCTAACAGAGAGCCAAAGCAAAGCTGACATCGAAAGCTACTTTTGATTACTATTTTACGTTTTTCACGCTCCACTCTTTTATGCCATTTTCATAATTTATTTAAAATTTTTTATTATTGTTAACTTTTTTTTCGATTTTTATTTGCCTTTCGCAATAGTTCAAGCACGCGTGTTTTGTTGTTGTTGGCGGAAATGCTGCAGACAATGAATATTTTCGCGCGATTTCGTGTGAAAAACTCATAAAACGGATACTCGTTGCTCATTAACACACATTATCAAGTGCAACAACCACAGCAACAACAACAACAACGACAGCAACAGCAAAAAACTCGAACAACAACAATGACAAACAGAAAATAATCAGCAACTCTGACGTGTAATTCTAGACATGCATACTTAATAAAAATAACAACAACAACAATAGTGAAAACTTTGACAGCAAAGCAAATAAAAAGAAGCAATAATTTGAAGTTGTGTGCGTGCAAACACGCCGCTTTCACTCTGCTATGAGTGGCGCTGGCGCGGTGGCAAGCTGTTGAAACGGTTATGAGCGACAATGCACTTAACCACAACAACAATAACAGTGAAAAGATTAAAGAAATCCTGCAAGCGTACCACAAAAGCTGCTGCTCCGCTTGTCTCTACAGTTATAACCACATACCTTTTTTTTTTTTTCTTTTTTTTTCGTACTTATACAAGTATTCTTTAAAACAGCCTTCCCACTCTTGCACGTCTCTAATATACGTGTATGTCCATCTACACTTCGTCTTTTCGACATAGCGTTTCTGCAACTTCCATAGGCTGGTTTCTCTTTCCTACTTCCTTTCTTCATTAGTAAGTCGTCTGACAAATTCCTCCTCCTTATCGCGCTCTATACTGGGCAATGCACGCTCAGGAAGCAATTATCCGACAGCAGCATAGTCTCTTGCGCAAACTTTCGGCTCTTCGACATTGAACAGGAAATTTCATAACATCTAATTTTGGAGAGCTCAGCAATTTGCAGAAGCAGACTGAAGGCCATAGGTTTCATCTACGTGGGCAGGAATCACATCACCTCAGTTGCGGTCAGAAAGCTCCTGGAATTGTTCAGAATGCTGGAACTTTGTGACCATTTGTCATATAGAGGAGGACACAATTGACCTTATGTCGCAGTACAAAGCCCAAGATTCTACTTCCATCTATTTATCTAAGTCATCTGCCAAACATTTTTGCTTTATTGATCATTTTTTTAAGCTCTATAGCCACTATGTCGGGTGGCATAATACTTACAATAATTCCAGCGGCTTCGTGTGACACAGTCCAATTTTTTCACAGGCTTTGTCAATGTGGGTCCAACAGTTTAGTGTCTCGTATATGTATCGTTACATCCAAGTATTTCGATCGCGTGTTTGTATAGGTGCTTTAAAAGTCTCTGCTCTGCTCTGTATTATATGGTACTAACCTATCCAAAATGTAGAAAGATATAATCCTCTGCAGGAAGTGTGGTAATTTCTTTCGTTTCAAAATTTATATACGAGTA
This sequence comes from Bactrocera latifrons, assembly GCF_001853355.1. Taxonomy (NCBI): domain Eukaryota; kingdom Metazoa; phylum Arthropoda; class Insecta; order Diptera; family Tephritidae; genus Bactrocera; species Bactrocera latifrons. The sequence continues at coordinate 2,151 of NW_017535348.1, forward strand.
TTATGCCATTAATAGACAGCCATTAGTTTTTTATTAGCGTCTATTGTGATATGTGGTTTCGAAATTAACACTGATTATCTGCCAAAGTCCGTGGTTCTGTTTCCAGATGTTATTCCTGCCATATACAGATTATATGCTCAAAACCCCTGATGGGGAATGGTTCATTTTCAGGCCTAATGCTTTAGTGTTGGTCTCTCTGCTGCATCTATAACTTCTTCACTAAAGACTAGCGGTGACTCCAGATTCGTCTACATGCCGCGTTTATAGGGTTTGCGTAAGAAAATGTGTCTGAACTCTTGTTGTTTTTTTCGATGGTACGTTTATCGATGGTACGAAAAAAGAATTCTATACACAGCAGAATTGTAAAGACAGCGAAACACGGCCAATTAAGTGACAGAACAATTTGTAAAGCATTTATGGGGTGCGATGTTGGTTTCAGCAGTTCAAACCTAGACGGGCAATATATTTCAAAAGCGTGTGACATACTTTTCAGCACTGCAACAAAAAGTCAACTGCCAACGCGGTGTATTTAACAAACCTGGCGGTCTACTGTCAACAACTGCAAACACAAAAACAATAACGAAGCAAGCAGCAACAACCAAACAAACAGCAAAATAACAAGACAAACAACAATAACAATATTGCAAAGGACAACAAAAAACAAATAACAACAATATTGCAAACAACAACAACAAAATTGTAAACAACACGAAAAGCAGCAGCAACAACAACAAGACAATCCGTACAACAGTTCTTGGTACAACTGACTGGCAGTAACAATGCATGTGACAGCCGCACTAACAACAACAAGCGCAACAAATTTAAGATTTCCTCTTCAACTGTCAGTGTCAGCATGTCATCCCTTGCATTAATAATAAAAACACGCCACTACAACAACAACGCTGGTGACAAGCATCATCAGGACGCCGAACCCGTCTGACTTGCATGAATAAATTCGACAATCCACCCATACAAACAAACATTTAAAACGCATAAAAGTGGTGCCTTGCGGTGTCTATAGTCACTTGAACGTTCAAAGCGACGCTGAACTCACCTTTGCGCGCTAGCACTGCAACAACAGCAAATATGCAAAACACTTGAGTAAATTAAGTAGGTGTAAAGGTAAACAGTTCAACAGTTTTTGATAACCCAACTCGGGAAACGCCATTTTTTAATTATTAATACGAGCTGATTATGCGAGACATGTGCAGAGGAAGCGTGCAAGCATTTCCCTCATGCCAACTTCCCTGCACTTTCTACAAGTCTCACCCCAGCTTCTTGGTATGCCTTAGTAGTTAACTCTAACCCGTTGAGGCTTGAGGGCTTTCGTGAGGAGATCCTGTACCTCCTTGTAATGAGTACCGTATTCGCATTACCGGCATTTGTCTCTAGATTAGCCGATATTGCAGATTGTTATATGACCTACTTTCAGGGCCATTCGTCACGCTACTAATTTTGTCTGGGAACTTGCCCATCAATAGTACAGTTATGCCGTCCGCATAGGCTACATGACTGTGTGCCCTTTCTTCAAAATTTTCCGAAAGCTCATTTGCTACAAGTACCAGCTGCTTCTTGCATATTAACGATTGCGTCTTTTGAGACATGATTAAATACTCCGCTTATGTCAAGAAAGACATCCAAGGTTATTTCTTATGCTCTAGAGCTCTCTCTTTATTCAAGATTAACGAATGAAGTGTAGTCTCCGTAGAACTAACTTTCCTATAGGCATATTGAGCTTCTGATAGGTTAGCCGATGGAATCTCGTTTCTAATATATTCAACCATAATCTTTTCGTGGATCTTCATTTGGATTAAGGTTGGACTTACTGGTCTATATTCTTTCGTCTCTCTCCAAAGAACAGGAAAATCGTTAAGCCTTAAGCATCTTTCATATATTATCAGCAGGTATGGAACCAGCACTGTTGATACATTCTGCATCAACGCTGGGAAAATAGCGTCCATACCAGGGGATTCAAACGGTTCATAGTTGTTGAGTGAATAAAGCATTTTGTCCTTCGACCGAGGAATATGCCTTTTCACAATTTTTCATTTTCGATTGCTCTGGTTCATTGGGTGAATCCCGAACGCTTTCCAATGCACCTGTGTGCAAGCATCTGAAAGCGAAATGTTTGTGCTAACTCTCAAAGCCGTTTATGTACTTGCCTTCCGCTACTTTGGAGACGCGCTGACTTCCCCCACCAATCGAGCGGCAAAGTGCGCCAGCAACAACAAGTCAACAGCGAAGTCAAGTTGCAGTCACATAACCGGCGGCGAGAATAGTCAAGCAAGTCACTGCAAGTGTGGCAAGTTGCAGTTGATGTGGCAGAAGAAGAGGCGAAGTGCGAAAAACTAAAGGCTGTTGAATGGAAGGCGTACTCAACAGCGATAAGCAAAGCAACTTTGCGCGGTTGTAGGCGCAGATCAGACGGAAGCATTTGTAGCGCTGTGTGGCAAAGGCGTTAACACAACGGCAAAAAGTGAAAATAGAAATAAACTCAATGAGGCTGACTGAGCTTTGGCACGCTGTGGCTGTGCATTGTGAATGAATTGGCGCAGCCAAGCAAAGGTTTCTCTTCATTTAACGCAAGCGCCTGCGGCATGCTGCACGTCAAGCGCGCTGCTATGCCGGCGCCAACACGCGCGAAATTGTGTCACTGCTGGCGGATATGTGATTAAAACTCAGCGTGTCGGCAGTTGCGCATGTGACGCATGTATGTGGTGTGCAAAAATTGTATTCACATTTCCTTATTTAGCGTCTTAAATGGCTGCGCAGCTTTGTTTGCTTGTGTGCCTTAGAGTTTTTACTCATTTTACTTGGCTTCTTGCCCGAAGCGATTGCACTTTGGCGCTTTTTTTCATTGCTTCGCTTTGACACGCACGTCCACCAAGGTATATATACTCAGACATTCCGAACTTAGTTGTATTTTTAGTTGACGCGATGCTAAGTTCAGTGACAAGAAAGACATGAGAGAGCCTTCAGACTCTTCGATCAGGAAAAAGGTCCTTGCCGCACCTTAGAAGTTTAACCCTTGATGACAGGGAGTTAATGCTGAATAATGTGACCAAATATTTGGGTATCTCATAAATAAGCTCAAGAAGAATTTCGAAGAAGGTGAGGAACATCACATTCCGAAGACACCTCCCTTTACACAATGGAATGTTCTTTCAATACTAATATTTTCAGAAATATGTGAAAATCCCAATTCGCCTTACTGCAACTCTTTGCAGCAAACAAGCGATTATGCGAGCGCTGACGTGACGTGACGACAACGACGACGACAATCACGACCGCGTGCACGCTATTAATGCCAACAATGGCGGCGCGACATTGATAAGTCATAAAATCGACATTGTCTGCGCTCAACTCATTTGACAAATGTGTGCCGGCGAGCGGATGAAAAGCGTGAATATATGAATTTATGAGCGCAACACATTTGCTTTATGACTTTATGTGCGTGGTGCGCATTTGAGACACTGCGCTCGCAATGCGACGACACACGCACATGCATTTATTAATATGACGACAGTGTGTGAACTGTAAAGTGCATACGTGCCGCACTCATCGGCTTCTGGGGCCAGCGCTGCCATATTCTAGGGCATGCATTTCCAGTTTACGATCAATATTTCTCTACCAAATCCAGTTAAGATGACAATTTTATGCTTTCACTTAACCGTGCGCCACACAATACTGATTACTTGAAATATTAAAAATGGCGAGTTAGGACTTGAAAATACATGCATATGACACTTAAATGGCTTGCGAAGCATAAAGCATTTTGAATTTTACTGCAAAATATTTATAGCGGAAGTGGTGTGGCAAAATGAGCTAAGCTACGGTGATGTATGCATTTCGAAAATCTTTATGCTTATACCTTTATCAAGGCATATTATTTTGGTGGATTTGTGCGCTGTTTTGGTTAGTTATGTGATTCTAAACATATACTGAAACAATTTTGTTGTATACAAGTAAAAACGTCAATTTCGGTGTCCCCAAAGCTGTAATAACATTCGCGAATAAAATAGTTTCCACACAAAGACTTGATTTTGTTCGGACAGTTTGCATGACAGCTATGAACTTTAGTGATTCGATCCGAACAATTTCTTAGTAATTTACACTATTGTTTCAGACAATAGCTCACACCAAATTTCTTAAAGATATCTCGTCAAATTAATAAGCTTCCCGTACAAGTGCTTAATTCCAATTGTACAGATTGTATGGCAGCTATATGCTATAGTCATCTGATATCGACTATTCCTACGGGTGAAAACTAATTTTAGGAGAAATGAACGTGCGCTGAATTCCAGATCAATATCTCAACAACTGAGGGACTAGTGGCCGCGCGTGTATACAGACTGACGAACAGATGTATTTTACTACATCAACTCAACTCATCATGCTGACCCCTTACATATGTAATTCCTAGGATCTCTGTCGTTTTCCTTTGGGTGTTACAATTCATAATGCATATCACGTCAGACTAACTTAACAATGCGCTCTAATAGCAACACAGCCAACGGAGTTTCGTCAAAGTAAAGATACTTTCCCAGTAGTGCCTCATACAAACATAAGCAGATTTCTAATATTGATTTCAGATTTTCCAAAGTACTTCTAAGCCTTGAGTGACTGGGTTCCAATACTTAAGTATCTTCTTTGGCCAGCAAATTGGACACAAGCACATGCTTGGCAGATTTCCGTCTCGTCATAGTTAAATGTTGATCATACGCACTGCCTGACAAAAATTTCATTTCGAAACGTTTCAATCGAACTAGAGTTTTTTTTATTGCTTACGATTCACTACATCATATTAGTTATATATATAACATAAAATCTTCAGTTTCCGCTGTCGGATATAACCAATATGTAACCATTTGATGACCAAAATTCAAATTTTCTTGCACTTTGAATGGTTTCTATTATATCCTTTTTCCTTCGCCTGTAAAGTGATGTTACATTATTTATTTTGCATTTGCGGTGATGCTGTACTATTGCAAAGCAAGTTTCCACTTTACGCTTTTGTGTAGTAAAATGTAAAATAAATGAACGGAAGTCACCTATAAAGTCAACGTAACTTATACTTGATATTAAAATGTAATTTAAAAGCTTTTCATTGGAAAAACACCACATATTTAACACAAAGCCAGTTTGAGAAATCTGGTATTTTTAGCCGCAGATGGCAAGGCGCTGCAGGAATTAAATAAACGCGCACTGCGATTCTCATAGATTAATAGAGAATAAATGCAGTTTGTTTTTATTGTTGTACAACAAATTGCATTTTTTCACCTCTTAGAACCTTATCGAAGGAAATTGCGTTTGCCAAGCAGCAATCACAACAGTCTGGCAGCACTAAGCAGCTAATAGCATTTCTAATAACGCCACACTTCTCTATATAGGCCAAGGAGATAATTAACGTTCTGGGAACTTAAGTGCTAAGCGGCTGTCAGGCAATGCTATTTACTGCTGCTTTTGCTCTACAGTGGAGCTGGACGTAGAAAAATAACAAAATATCTGTGCACATGCAAACATACATACTTCTATGTGTATGTGTATCTTAGTACGCACCAGCAGGCAGTGATTAAGCGGACAAGCAGCAAAGGCAAATTAAAGGCAATAAAGCGTAAAATCCTACATTTCTATTGCACTTTAATTGATATTGTGTAGCATATTAACCAACACACGCGCGCACGAATACGCATGTGTGTAGGTAAGCTGTGGCATCTCCATCAGGCGCTGTCCGAGCAGCAGCTGCTCATGGGGCTAATTTCACTTTGACATGCCAACAGCAGTGCTCGCTCAGCTCAGTTGGAATCGCTCACATTAGCGCTTAGCGAGGAGAAGATCTGGCAAAGACAATAACATATTTTCTATATACTAACATATGCTTGTCTATGTGTCTTACACAACCAACAATAAAATACCGAGATATTTGGAGGCTCATGTGTGCATAACTGTAAGTAGTAATTCTGTGTAATCAAAGTTAACGGATTGATTCGCTCATTATATAGTGACACTATAACAGTTAATTAAAAAGAGCTGGAAGGCAAAAGCCGTTAATTCTGAATGGATAAAAGAATTAAAACACAAATAAAAATTTGCAAATGGTCATTGTTTTCTACGAAACTTTTTCTTGTAAGATTCATGATCAAATGTCAGCTAGGTTAGATTAGGTTAGGAATTATCCATAATTCCTCATTCATTTCTTTTTAGTGGAAATCTGCCTGAAATTTTGTTTCCTCGACGATCGTCCAGCTCACGATGAATATCAACATTTCTGTTGTACCAAAAAGTCTTAACAATAACTTTTAGCACCTTACTTTGGAAACCAAATATGATAATTTATTTGTATAATTGTAATTTCCTATTTATGAAGGTTTGAATAATTTTCAGAAAGGCTTGCACTGACTGCTGGAGTCATCGTCACAAACATGACTTATCAGTATTTAACAGTCCGTGCGACATAGAGTGATCTTAGCGACTATTACCTTCAGAGGACTCAATTTTTGCAACAGTGACTGTAGCGTAAAAGCAAACCTCGTGGCACATTCCCACTGAGTTGATACAATTACTGGCTTACATTTGAGTTTGCAATGACAGATGGAGGTTTAATTAGTGCTGAAGTGTTTGTCACAGGGAAGTCAACACTATCTAATTTTGATACTCCATCGAGTCTCTTGAACTGTGAAGCTCGTAGATATTCAAGTCGAAAACCAGATAAAATCGGTTATCAGAAGAGCTGGTGTTTTAACTCTTCTCTCATGCCTAATACCATGCTTGTTCTCTATGTGTTATCGCTAAAAATGCCATACGGCTCGCCCATAAGGCTCGCACAGTCTCGGTGATCAGGCCAAAGACATTCCATTTTACCCGATTCCGTCTGTATGCCTTATTCGAAAATTTCATTGTCTATCGTTTTATCGATTTGAAAGTTTCTAGTAGATCACATGCCCGTGCGTCATTCGATCTCTTTTAGTGTGACTTGAAATGATATCGCTTCGATGTGACTTGAAGGCATGTAATCCACTTTAACCCCAGAACTCCTACTTTTTGAACTGTGCCTGAAGATTTTTGTGAAAATTTACCTCACGTCGCCAAGCATCTGGCATCTGTTTTCTTACATGGAGAGCACCACTAGCAATGTTGTTTCGGCGTTTTCTATAACTGGTCTTATCAGCAATTACCTCTGGCTTTTGCTCTTTGAGGCCTTACCCTTAGAGTGTTTTTCATCATGCTACCAATTGTGTCTTGGAAGTTGCTTGCCACTACTATAGGTATGCCGTCSGCATAGGCTATCACTTTGGGAGCTCTTACTTCAAAGTTTTCTAAAAGTTCATTTGCTACAAGTGACACCAAGAAAGGCGACCAGCCACCTGAGGAATTTCCGTTTGGATTTCATTTAATATGAAATAAAATAGAATATTT
>NW_017535349.1:0-9722 GCF_001853355.1 Bactrocera latifrons
GAAAAGATATAAAACAATAAAAAATTAATTCACAAACAAAGCACGAGCGTAATATAAACGCAGAACAAACCGTTATACCGTTTTAACAAACTCAATAAGCAAAGAGCGAAAAGCAACCGGTTACGATGACAGTTCGACGGTGAATGTTGAAAAATATTGAAATTAACAAAACAACCACAACTGATTTTGCGTTGTGAGGTTTGCTTTCAGACATCACACATTTATGAGGTAATTGTTAGCATGCGAGCTTTTGAAATCACCTCAGCATACGGAAAATCTCACAAAAACCTCGCAATAGTGAGGGTGACGACTTTTGTGAGGGCACGAGAATAGGGCTGTTAGTTTATATTTAAACAATTTAAATATGTTTTGTTTGCGTGCTGCTTATGCTATGGCTAAGTGATAGTCTCAAAATTTTTACTTTATATAATTTTTATAATTTTATTTGGGAAAAATAGGAATTAAAAAATTAAGAGCGAAGACTTTTTCTTGCTAGTTTATATGCGGAATTAAATCAATTTTGCTAGAATAAGTTGTCTTAGATCCCAAAATTTTAATCAATTTCAATAACATAATGCGCAAATTTATAGAAGAAATATAGTTGAGCCGATGGTTACATATTATGTACAAGTCGATAAACTTCAAGGAATGAAGTGTCAAATTTTCATATGAGATCCTTGAAGGAATACTTCCTATTTTAGAATTAAATATAAAAGATGATAAAATTTTATGTTTAATGAATAGTGGATCGTCTACTACACTTCTTAACGGAAATATCTTATAAAAGTATTCCATTAAAGGTTCCCTTGAAATTTAAATCTCTTAACAGCGAAACAAAAATAAACTTGGAAATAATTACCGGACTACCAAAAGAAATTCATAAAAATGCAACAATGTCGTCGAAATTGACTAATTTTGAAGGAAAACATTTTTAATGCAATTATTGGTCAAAATATATTAAAACTGCTTAAAGCTATTATAAAAGACAGTTACTACAAATAACTGTGAAATTGACTTTATAAAAGAATATCCCTACAAAGTAAATGAGATTAACCAATTAGATAGTATAAATTTGAAATACTTACAAAACATTTAAAAACTTCAGGAAAGAAATCAGTTAAAAAGTATATTACATGAATATCAAGATATAATTTATACTGAGAGTCAACACTTAACAAATACAAACGTAATAAAGCATGAAATATAAACAGTGCTGATAGATCCATTTATTCAAAAATATATAAATATCCACAAATACATGAACAAGAAGTAAATAAACAAATAAAATGTATGCTGAGACAAGACATTATAAAAGAAAGCAATTGCCCTTATAATAGTCCTCTCTGGGTTGTCCCTAAAATGAAAGACATTAGTAGAGATTTGTTGTGAATTATCGCAATAATAAATAATTTCTGATTACGTGTGGTCATTATAGAAACCTCTTTGGGATTTTTCATATAATCTTGCATATCCAATGGTAAAATTTCTCAAGAATGACGATATACTTAATATATATAGTACTTGTATGATCCGTTTGAGGAGGATGGAGTGATGTGTAGAAGTTCATGCAAATGAGGAAAGTTCTCTGATCGCTATTCACTTAGGAGTGGCCAGAACGATTCTTTTACATTTGGCTCAAGTAGTTCACGACTTCTGGCCTTTGGCAAATGTGTCAGACGGATTTCTGTATGATAGTAAAGATAAGTGAGCTTCAATAAACATTTATATGGTACCTGCTTTAACACTTCAGCTGTAATTAGATCGAATCCAGCTGCTTTCTTAACTTAAGCTTTTTAATTTAACTTTTAAGTTCTCAAATGTTGATTGCTGGCATTTTGCATGATCCTGTTGAATACTACTGAGGAACGTTATTTCACTATTCTCATTTGGACGAAAGGTTTCAGGGTGTTTTGCATTAGGTTTATCACAATGCATTAGGTTTATCACAAGTTTCATATATTGGGCACTTTTCCAGAGTGAGTAGTCATCTTTTTTTGTCAGCGGATAGTTGAGATAAATATTTATCAATTTACTCATTCTTAATATAAACGATTTCGCGTTTTAATTCAACTGTTGCCTTATTAAGGTTGGCGTTATCGAGTGGTGAGCGTGTTTGTTGTCATTCACGTCGTCAGTTTCTTTTCTTAATTACAAGGATTTTTATTTCCTCTTAATTTTCGCTTTRTCTCCGGGGTATTATCCCAAGTTGCTTTTTGAATTTCTTTCGTAAATGTGCCAACTTCTAACTCTAGTTGTTCCATTGTTGTGATTTTCGGACACTTTATTTTTATTTGAAGTATTTGTTTGAAGTCCAGTCCGTAATTTTGTTGTATAGTTTAAAACTGGGTAGAGGAAGGAGTCATGTGTAGAAGTGCACGCAATTGAGGAAAGTTCTCTGATCGCCATTCAATTGGGAGTGGCCACAAACGATTCTTTTACATATGACTCAAGAAGCTCACAACTTCCGGTCCTTGACCAAGTATCCTCTGGGAAGCCTAAGAACATCCGTTTGAAGGCGAGCTAAAGTGAGAAGGCGAAACATTCCCTACATAGGATTGTGCTCTGGGTTTGGGACCCGCCACGTAAAAAAACCAACCCAATGAAAACGCAACAACAGGCTCAGATGAGAGACCCCACTTTTATATAATAAAGGAGCGCAAGTTTGGTGTGGGATTCGTGGTAGGAGAGAGACTCCGTCGCCGAGTACTACCATTCACCCCGGTGAATGAACGTCTAGCCACAATCCGCATCAAAGCGAGGTTCTTCAACATATCGCTGATTTGCGCCCACGCCCCTACGGAAGAAAAGGACGACGTGACCAAAGATGAATTTTATGAGTGCTTGGAAAGCACTTGTGAGAGCTGCTTGGTGACTTAACACCAATATCATAAATTCAAATCATATCATATTGATATCATCGGCCTCAACAAGCGCGCCGTTAGTTCTGCTTTCTCCAGACTGGATAAGGAAGTATAACAAATGGGTCTGGCAGTGAACGAGGGCAAGATGAAATATCTCCTGTCATCAAACAAACAGTCGTCGCACTCGCGACTTGGCACTCACGTCACTGTTGACAGTCATAGCCTTGAAGTTGTAGATAATTTCGTCTACCTTGAAACCAGCGTAAACCACCAACGATGTCAGCCTAGAAATCCAACGCAGGATAGCTCTTGCCAACAGGTGCTACTTCGGACTGAGTAGGCAATTGAGAAGCAAAGTCCTCTCTCGACAAACAAAAACCAAACTCTATAAGTCACTCATAATTCCCGTCCTGCTATATGGTGCAGAGACTTGGACGATGTCAACAACGGATGAGTCGATGTTGGGAGTTTTCGAGAGAAAAGTTCTGCGAAAGATTTATGGTCCTTTGCGCGTTGGCCACGGCGAATATCGCATCCGATGGAACGATGAGCTGTACGAGATATACGACGACATTGACATAGTTCAGCGAATTAAAAGATAGCGGCTCTGAAAGTATTCAAATTCAAATCAAGATATTATAATTTATCAGTAATATAATATGCGCGCGCTGTTCTATATGTTTTTTTGTTTTTTGTTTCCGAAGGGGGAATCTTCTAAAGGTAGTGGCAAGGTGAGACTGGCATGCACGATTCATATTGTTCGTTAGAGGACACCTCTTTCGCGACGACGCTCAGACAATCTTAAATAACTATGCTCGACTCGCGAAACAGTATGAATACGTACTAAACCCTTAACTCCAGCTGCTGTAGCTTATAAGCTACACACTACTTCGCAGGACCAAGCTGGGCGATAACTGCCTCTTCACGATCTACCTCCAGGGTTATTCATGTGGTCTTATACTTCTTCGCTATCTTTCTTTCATTCTGAGTTCTCGGAGCGCTATTGCACTCCACTCTTTGATTTTAGCCCACACCAGCTGTGAGCGCAGCATGTGCTAACTATGTTGTCGGGCGTCATCCTTTCATTTGTTAGCTTTCTATAGTCTCTCTCTCCGCTGCATATCTCGTGCAGGAGAAAAAGATGTGCTCTGCGTTTTCTGCAGAAAGAACCGTGTGTTTCGTCATCATGACCAAATTTGTGCAGATATTCCCTGAAACAGTCTTGGCCATATTGCCACAGGGCTGCGTACATAAGCATTGATTAGTTAAGTTTAGCCAGCAGAGCTCTTTTGACTTGGGCCACCAATGTTTGCCATGATTCTCGACCGGACCGCAGTCACTTTAGCCGCCTCACCATAGGAATTTTCAATGTGCGCCTTAAAATTGAGCCTCGTATCGATCACAACGCCAACGTACCTCAGTGAATTTTGCGTTATGACGTTATATCCATCAATGGTCAAAGTGACCGTTTCTAGCCTTTTTCTGCTGGTGATGAACATTGCATCTCTTTTTCTTCGGCAAGCTGCAGCTTAGTACTCGTAAGCCCGTCTTTAATTTTCAATACGGTCTCATTGCATTATCTGGAAAAGCTCTTTAGCAACAATCGTTACGGCAATTATTTGTACTTCTTTTGGCAGGGGTAGTCGTAACACCCCGTCAAACAGCACATTCCATAATAATGGGCGGAGCCTTGCGGTGCTCCACTTGTCATCATATAGGTTTTTGGACCTGTCTCGGTATCATACAGCAGTAGTCTGTCAGACAAATAGCTGTTAATTGTCCTCAGAAGACACCCCGGGCTGTTTCTTGCCTCTAATACCCTCAGTATATATGGCCAGTATGCAGAGTTGAAAGCATCTTTCGCGTCTAGCGTAATCACAGCGCAGTATTTTTTTATCTCCATGCATTAATCTGATGCCCTCTATGGCCTTGGCCGCAATGCCTGTCACTTTTCCAACTGCGTCTAAAGTGGACCGATGTCTTAATCCAAATTGGTTTTCAGATAAACCAGGAGACTCTAGGTGACGTTCTAGATGTGAGCCAATTAGTTTTTCCAGTATTTTGGCCATAGTGTCGATCATGCAGAGCGGGCGATACGCACTCGGCTCTCCCGCCGATTTGTATGGCTTTTGAAGAAGAACCGCCGCTGTTTTTATTCCAAATTTTCGGGAAAACTCCTTCTTCTAAACATCATGAGTAGAATTCAACGAAAACCCTCTTGCTATGGTTGATGGCTATTTTCAGTGCCTTGTTCAGGATGCCATCAAGTCCCGGTGCCTGTGCATTGCCAAATCTCTCCGCCACTTCCATTACCTGCTTCTCGTCGACAATTGGAGACTCCATTACGGTTCTAGCGTTGGGAAAAGCGTTTTCACCACCTTTTCTAGGAGGGTCGGACAGATTGGTGCTTTACTTTTAGCCCCTCTAATTTTTGCCATCACTATTTTATACGCGTTACCCCACGGGTTCTCGCCCACCTTTTCGCATAGTTTTTTAAAAGTTGAGGACTTATTTTAATCGCTTTCTTGAGTTCCTTACTTTTTTTAAATTTTTTTTTTTTTGAAACTTTCCCGCAGTCATCTATGATGTGGCGTACCTTGGCTTCTTTGGCAGAGGCGCCTCGATTTATGACATTCGCTTCTTAATGTACTGATCTCCTCGTTCTACTGGTGGAGCGGGCCTTTGGGTTATTTTGTGCCTTTTCCTACACATAGCAGCATCACAGGTTGTTATTATGAGCTTCACTAGTTTTTCAGCCTGTCTGTCAACATTGATCGCATTTTCTAGGTTTCAACATAATTAGAAAATTTCATCATCCAATGTTTCAGCCTTCCATCCCTTTTTCTGCTTGCGGACTTTCAGCAAAATGGCCAGCTCATCGCTATGTGTGTAAAAGTCGCATGCTTTTAGTAGAGCATTACCCCGCCTGTTTGTGTAGCTACTACCCCATTCAATTGCCCATACGTTGAAATCGCCTGCTATCACGTTTTGTATTAGTGAGGGCGTTTCGGATTAGTTCATAGAGAATTCTTTCGAAATCTTGCAACACACTCGGGGGAATATAGCAGTTGTAAAAATAAATGTCACTTATTTTCGCCCTCGTGTAGTAAAATCTGCCTAAGAGTGGCTTATCTTTGAAGGCATTGCCCCCACAGGCCCATATGACAGCTTTGTTTCCTTGTCGGAGATCCATGTGGAAGCGTTTATGTTTTTATATTGCTCACACACTATCGCCACTTCTACCTTTTCCTCGAAGATTGTTTGCTTCAGCAGCTCTTGAGCAGCCTTGCAATGGTTTAGGTTGATTTGGACAACTTTCATTTTATCTTTTTACACGCCTCTTGATATAGAGGACACTTCCAACTTCCGATCTGGTGCCCGGTCTATTTTTTCTCACTGCTTTTGCAAGCTGCACACGACGAGCTTTTAACACATTCCTATGCGAAGTGCCCCTTTTCAACATACTTAGCGCAACACTTGCTGTCTCATGGTTTTGATCACATTTTCATCAAAGAAATTCAGCTCTTTGATTTGTGATCGTATCGCCACTGCCACTGGGTGAGGGCTCTTATTTGCGCCTGGTCGCCTAGAACCGTGCATATCCCCCTTTCATATGCTCCCTTGTTCATCTGAGCTTTCTTCATTTCTAGAAGGATTTCGCCTTTTACTGTCTTCCGGATCCGCGAAACATTCTCCCAACTTCCTTTTTGATGGTTCTAGGCATATCGCTGCACGACATGTTTCCAGTGCGCACAATGATAATTGCATCGGGCCTCGGACGTGGAGCAGAAACCATCTTCTTCTTCTTGTTTTGTGTTTTTGGTTTCACCTGTGTCCATTCATTTTTCTGTTCCTCTGTCTTCCGCTCTTTTGTACGAATATTTCCTTCATTCCTATTCCACGCTGTTGTTCTCTTTTGGACTTCCTCTTGGCGGGCTTTTTTTTTTGGCGGGGCCTTTCGCGTCAACTGCTCATCCTCGCGGGTTCTTTTTGGTGTTGAATCTACTCCTGTGTGACTCAAAGGAAAATTTCGGCTGGTTGCCTTAACTTTGTTATACTCTCTTTGGGCGCGTTCATGGAGCTTTGTGACAGAAGTTCGCAGATTCCGGATCTGATTGTTGATAACTTGTTGAAGCAGTTTCATTGCTGCCGTTAGCCTCTTGATCATATCTCCCAATTCAGCTATAATGTCCTCTTTTGGTTGCGTTATTTCCGCTCGAAGAGTGCTGTCTTGCAGCGATGGTGGCGACGATCTCGCTACTTCAGGCATTTCCCTGTGAGCCCCTGTTTCGGTCACCGCATCAATCTTGGTGCGCGTCTAAAGGGATCAGCTTCGACGTAAGTACTACTCGGCGTTCTCTTGGATGGTTCCGTTTCTAGTATCTTACTGCCATGGCTTTGAGTGCCGTTGCTCATCAAGCAATCTTGTATACTGCTGCTTTTGTTTTTGTTATCTTCATTACAATAATTCTCCATTCGTTTGTAGGGGGGCGGGCCGAAGTAGTCAGGAACGGGTGTACCATCGGAAACCATGTTCCTATCCAAGATCCCTGAGGCCTGCCGTTCGCTTTACCAGTCCCGGAAAACACGGACGGACAGGCGCTCGCCCGGGGCAACGCAGGCTACTATCACTGCGCCCAATGCTCACTCCCTGGCCAGGGACCGCGTGGCTAACACCTCGGCAGAGCAAGCTCACATCGCCTGCGAAGGCATCGGTGTCAAGATAACCAAGGACTTCCATCGCGCCGAGCTGTGTACCCGTCAAGTTGTAATATCAGCCGCACCTAACATGGTGAACAGACGCTGACCAGGTAGCCGCCTATTATGGGTCCGTCGCGGCTGGATTTTGCTTATTCTTTCATCATGTCCAAACATGATGAGGGGACGCATATTTCTATGTGGCGGTGTCGATTCGCTGACTGGAACAGATGTCCCTGCACCAAATCGATCCGTGGGCTTGAAAACTTGATACTACGACCGCTGGTCGGCCCAAGAGAACACAGTCCCCAAAACTGGGACAAACACCAGGACCCTTTGTTTGGGCACACCCTTCATCGGGGACACTCTCTGTTCTGTATGTACATATGTACATATTTGTATACATATGTAAATATGCCGCCCTTCTACTTCTAATCTTTTTCTACAAAACCATAATCGTCTAAAATATCATCATACATACTTATATGCGTACAAATGTAAATATGTTTGTATGACATTCCCACACAATCAACGCGTACACAACATAAATACTTTTTTTTTTTTGTTAAGTAGGGGGAAGCATCAAAAGCCGGATTGCGGAATTTTAATCCGCTAAACCTAACCTACTCCCAACTCTAGACTCTCCCACGGAACCACCTGATTAAGTTTTACTTCGTGGGAGTGATAAGACATTTAATCTTTAAGTATATACCTCAGTTTTGTCATGATTGAGGCTGCTGCTTCGCTGACAGCTTTCCAGTTCTCAGTGGACTGTCACATGAGTGTCGTCAAGTTTTCCAATGTAAAACTACTACCGAGTGTAGTTTTAAGTTTCTCTCTTGTACTTATAAAGCGTGGGCACTAAAAGAAAACATGCTCCGAGTCTTCACAGCACTCTGAACACGACTTTTGCAGCACCCATGCCCACTTAGTATTTGGGTTAGGTGGAAATCCAGGTCCCCATGTCGTCTGTCGATCCAGGAATGAATGTCCGGTATTAGTCTGCAGGACCACCGTCCTTTAAGTGAGGTTTGCCACCGCTGCTGCCATATCGTTAAGCTTTTCACTCTCTCTTCTCTTTTGGCTCCTATAGATGGCTCTGGTAATTTGTAAACTCGTTCGTGTTCATCACCTTGGATGTCAATGGGCATCATACTACTATTACTTCAGCAGCATCGCTTGAAATCATTCGGAAAGCTCTGATAACTCTTAGTGCCGACAGCCTGTGCACCGTGTCTATTTGTTTGGCATATGCTTTGATGTCTAGGGCCTGTATCCATATTGGAGCCGCATACAACATAACCGATCTCATTACCTTTGCGAGTAAAAAACGCTGGTTGGAACGCAAGCAGCCTTTATTTGCCATTATTCTGAATAAGGCATTTAGGATTTTATTTGCTTTACCTGCAGTGTACTCTATGTGATCCTTAAATTTGAGCCTTGAGTCTACTATTACTCCCAGATATTTTAGTTGTGGCTGTGAATGAATCTCGCACTCCCCTATGGTGAGAGATATACTTTCCTCTAATTTTCTTGTACTTATGAGCAGTACTTTTGTCTTTTTCTCAGCCAGTTCTAAACTCATCGAGGTGAACCATTGGCGCAGACCGTACATGCACTCATGGCATTTGCTCCGGAGGTCATCGAGGTGTTTAGCAACTGCTACCACAATAAAGTCATCTGCGTATGAAACTAATTTAATAGCTTACTTATATGCGTTCACATGTAGACATTTCACTTTCAAAAAATACTAATATTGTTCTTCAAAAACAATAATAGTCTCAAATAGCATCAGAAATCACGACCGACGTCAAAATTTATAGTCAATTACACAACAACAAAATTTTCGTGCATAAAGGCAAACGTAGTTTCAAAAAGCAAATTCTATTAATTCATAAGAGCAAACACCGTTACATCTCCCCGAGCATGCCTTGCCTACAAGCGTATTTTCGCGACCGTTTCAAAAGCTAATAAATATAGTTTAAAAAAACTAAAAAACACGCTTTTAAAGCATATCAAACTAAAAAGTGAAAAATAATTCTTTGTATAAACTAACAATAATAATGAAGGAAAAATTCTTGGATTATTGTGAAAATAGCGTGGAATGCTCGATGTATGAAAAATAGGTCACAAAGCACTCCACGCTTTTCTCACAATAATCCA